>NW_028292569.1:20510812-20688501 GCF_029948245.1 Actinia tenebrosa | reverse complement strand
AGGCTCATCAACGAATCCATTAATTAGGTCAGTTGGTTAAAGACACTCGCGCCCACTTGAAAAGACAAACTCCCCATTGTAATTTTTTATTATTATTTATTTAAAAACGTCAATGACTAGTGATCCAAAGAAGGAAAGTGAAATCGAGGGGGGGATAGTAATCAAACTCAATTCAAAAACATTGAAACTCCAAGTATTTTAATTAAAACCCCATTTTATTCGTTATTTTTTCTTATTTGATATATAATATATAGTATATATATATATACATGTGTGTTTGGGGGGGTTTGTTAGTGGTAGAAATCCCGGGCAACACGACCATTATGTATCGTCTCAAAGGCAACCCCAATTCCACGAATAAAATACCATTTCCTTCTCTGGGGGCGCAAGGGACTTACATGAAACACAATTTAATCGGTCATTGTTGTTGTAGTGTAGCGCTCAATTGTATATACTAATTCAGGAAGACAAAAGGAAAATGGGACATATGTATAAGTATATATATCCGATAAATGTCAGAATTTTAAAGATTTGGTGTATAGTATATATATGTGTGTGTGTATATGTATGTATGTATAAATATATTAAATCATCTTGTCTTTCATAGCTTTTAGTAATTCAATATTTTGAAAAAAATATATCAATAATATTGTAAAACATCGAAATTGCATATAGTGCTTTATACATTATTATTATTACTTATTCATTTCCATTTTAGTTATTATTCAGCTATTTCCCTAGGTAGTGTTATTGCCTCCAGCACTTTGAATAAAAAGAACATTTTACGAAATGTTTTAATACTTTTCCTCACCATTTATCTTAATTGATGTTGCAGTAGCATCTGTAACATGAGTTGACGCCACTTGCGTGGTCCACGTAATGTTAGCTATATAATTACCAAATCAAAGTCAATTTACAGTTGTAAGCATTTTGTAAATAAATATTTGAGACAAACAAACCTTTTTTCTTAACTTTCAGCTGAACGATGTAAGCGAGGACTCCGCCTTTGCTTTCACGAATATTTGCAACATATTTCAAATCATCGTTTAGGCTCACATTCTTTAACTTAAACCAAGCACGGCCCCTTTTCAGGTTACCAACAAAATAAACCCTCGGTCTATATTTAGGATCCATATTTTTGTTGTAGTTCACAACAGTTGTGAACACATTGGTGTTGATAAACTGAGAATCAGGATGGTTCCCATTTTTTATTCCCCAGTTGGCAGAATAAATTATTCTTCCGTCATCTGTAGTCCAGTTAAACAAAGCTTCATCTCCAACATGACAAATGATTGGGTTTTCGGGTGAGATTACGTTACAAGCTCCTGCAATGAGAAAGTTTATGAAATCGATTATTCCTTTGCAGATGTGGAAACAGCCGCCATCTTGGATGTTTTTAACAAAATACTTGTGAATTAATTATTTTATTATGTCATCCAACATGGCAGTCATATCTTTTGTTATTTCACTGATTCCCATGGGAATGATTGAAAAAATAATAATGAGCTAAAAAACTATGTACAGCTTTCTAGTTCACTTTTTGATTAATGGAAATATAACATATGGTGAAATTATAACATTTGGAAAAGAACTAAGATGATTATCCTCCAAGAAGAATGTCCATCACACACAAACACAGATATATATGTAATGTATACAGTATGAGTGGCCGTGTTGTATCTGATATACAAACTCAAGGCGTCGCCTCGAGTTTGTATATCGGATACAACACGGACACGAATACTGTAGATTACTTATCAAACGTCTAGGTTAGTTCTTTTGTGTTTCACTAAAATTTTCAAGATAAAAGTGAATTTGGCCAAGAAAATCGAACTTAAAGTTTATGCAAATGAACAGGATTCTGTATCTGATTTACAGAACTCTTCACGGTCGTGATTTCTGTTGTGTTTTCCTCATGAATTATTAAAGAGTTTGATAAATATATATATGAATGCTAAAATGCTCAGTATTGAGCGAATGACCTAACTGGTAAATATATGGATGAAATTGTAGTTCATTTGTCTTTTTCTTTTCTTACTATATATATCACGCTCTACACCCATGTATTGAGTACTGTTTCACAGAAATCAATTCTATACTTATATATATATAGTCATTTACAGCCATTTACAAAAAATATGGCCGCTTCCACATATATGTACAAGTATATCAAAAATATATCAAAAATTATGGGATATATCTGCCCGCCCCTGCGTCAGGACCATGGTCAAACATGTTTAAAACATGTTAGAACATCGTCAAGCAAACATGGTTGACCATGGTTTGTCCATGATGTGACCATGGTTTGACCATGGTCAACCATGAACGTTAAATTGCACAAGTTTAACCATGGTCAACCATGGTCAGTTAGTGTCTTGCTATGTAAGACAACAACCATGGTTTGACCATGGTCAACCATGTTTGGAAGCAAAATAAATACCATGGTAGACCATGGTCAACCATGTTTAAAAGCAAAATCAATACCATGGTAGACCATGGTCAACCATGTTTAAAAGCAAAATCAATACCATGGTATACCATGTTCAACCATGTTTGAAAGCAAAATCAATACCATGGTAGACCATGGTCAACCATGTTTGAAAACGAAATCAATACCATGGTAGACCATGGTCAACCATGTTTAAAAGCAAAATTAATACCATGGTATACCATGGTCAACCATGTTTGAAAGCAAAATCAACACCATGGTATACCATGGTCAACCATGTTTGAAGGTAGCACCAAAAAAAAAATTAATTGAAAAAACATATCACACATGTTTGCAAACAGCACCCGTACAGCATGGTCAATGAAAACCTACATAAATATACAATATCAGGGTGCAAATCATGCTGAGCAGTAATATAATTCACTCATTAATAGAAGGAACAAATTAAATAAAACAATTATTGCCTTTTCAAACAAATATTTGCACTTTTTTTAATACAACAGAAAATAACTCGTATACAATCAGCATGTAAATGTTAGCCAAAATGTTTGTTTCTACACTAAAGCTACTATCATAAAATTTGGTTGGCCTGTTGCTCTACTAGTTCTTCCTGACAACATACTGTACTTTCTGTTCAATGCTATGCACATCTACAGTATGGCAATATTATAATACACTCAATAAAATAACTTGATTGTGTTTGGTTGAAATCAGTACAATTATCAATCCTTAATTAAATTTTTATGTTCTTACATATACAGCAAATCTGTTTATGCATTTATAATGTGCTAACTATAAGAGGATATAACTAGCTAAAAACTAGTGTGAGCTGCGTCGGTGTTTCTAATGAAACAGTAATGATGAAAAGGTAAAGAAAATTGATCAAAGAAACAGATAAATGCCTTTGCTTAAATATACTTTTTTCATACAGTTTTGTTGGGTATACTATAAATGAATAATTGCAAGACCTTCTCGAAAAATTCATAATTTTATCATTAAATGAGAAATAAATTGTTATAAAGAGAGAACTCAATTTGTAATAGCTTATGCAAGACTTTTCCAAGTGTGTTGTGGATTTTGATTCTCACTATAATTCCTTTGTTTTTTTTAGACTATTGAAATAATTTCTCGGCATTACTTCTTGTAACAGATCTTCCTTCATCCTTTTAAAAAAATTGATGTGGAAAGAACATGAGTTAAGTGCACTTGCTAGCATCCTGGTTTGCTATATTAATCCCCAAATTATGAACTCAAAGAAAACGTTCACAGTCGTATTTCGAAACATAAAATTAATGTTGTTTCACGCTTTCGAAAAGTTAGCCATGCATTCAACTTCATTGACAAACCATATTACAATGCTTAAAGCCACGAAGAGCAAGATTCCAGGCAGTTAATTCCAAAATAAATTGAATTTAAAGAAAAAGTGAAAAGCAAAATAAGAGTCTCAACGTTACATGCCTGATAGTGATTCAATCCACGTCCTCATGATCAGCCATCGATTTTGCAATCCAGGAAAGTAAAAATTGAATCCACTGTACGATATCAAACTCTTGCTGTGCAAATTCAGCTTCCAAAGCTCATAAAAACGTCTTTTGAACAGAGATTATACGGTATTTTTCTCTACAAGAAACTGTTAACGGTGAATAACAACATTAGGCGCCAAAACACAGACTATGAGCCCGCGTACATACCGGCTAATCACCAGTCCACTCACAGTCACAGTACAGTGTCTTCGTGGAGAGAGAGAATTGCAAATGTGTAGAGATTGATTTGAAGATGTTATTTTAAATGCACTGGAAATAGTTTCATCAGTGAGTAACAGTAACAGGAAATAAATAATTATATTTTTCAATAATGTATTGTTTAGAAGTTTATTCGAAATTCACTGGTAAGCTAAAATATGGATTTCAAAAACGAATAGTTTTTAAATGACAAGGCCTCATATACTTACTTACAAGTATATGGTGTTAGTCTCCTGTTAGTTTCTAAGGATAAGTTGACATTTTTGCTAGCAAATGGGTAGAGAGTTATGATAACTCAGATATTCTGGCTGACCATGGTTGACTGTGTACCATGGTCATCATTAACATATTTTGACCATGGTTGATAGTGTAACATGAAAATTGATTCTTAGGTCTAAATGTTCCTTATATATGGACTGTGTGATGATCACCATTATTAACACTTTGACCATGGTTGACTGTGTACCATGGTCAACATTATTTTAAACACTTTGACCATGGTTGACTGTGTACCATGGTCAACATTATTTTAAACACTTTGACCATGGTTGACTGTGTACCATGGTCAACATTATTAACACTTTGACCATGGTTGACTGTGTACCATGGTCATCATTATTAACACTTTGACCATGGTTGACTGTGTACCATGGTCAACATTATTAACACTTTGACCATGGTTGACTGTGTACCATGGTCAACATTATTTTAAACACTTTGACCATGGTTGACTGTGTACCATGGTCAACATTATTAACACTTTGACCATAGTTGACTGTGACCAATTTTATGTATATATATTTAGAAATGGATTTTTAGATTTAACATTCCTTATACTTTCTCATTTTTTGATCAATTTCATTTTTTTTAAGAAAACCAAACCAAATGTCTTTTGACCATGGTTGACAGTGTAGCATGGTCATGATAATGAATACAAATTAAACATATCTAAAATATTTAAACATTGATTTTAGCTTTTGTTCCTTATTTTTTCTTATATTTAAATTAATTTATGTCTTTTTTTGGGTAAAATCAAACAAAATGTTGTTTGACCATGGTTGACTGTGTGCCATGGTCATCATTAATATACTTTGACTGTGGTTGACTGTGGAACATGGTCATGAAATAAATGCAAATTAAATTAATTTAGAATATTTGAAAAGCCATTTTTAGCTTTTGTTTCTTATATTTTCCCATATTTATATCAATTTATGTCTTTTTTTGATAAAATCAAATCAAATGTCTTTTGACCATGGTTGACGGTGTGCCATGGTCATCATTATTTTCTGATCATGGTCAGCCACCATGGTTAGACCATAGTCAAAACATGGTTGACCATGGTTGGCAATGAAAAACCATGGTACCATGGTCATTCTAACGCAGGGGCGATCCCTGATATTCATTTCGAGTTGTCAATCACTTGGGCTTTCCGAAAAAAATACCAAGAAAAATATCCCAACGTGTCTGATATACTTTTATACCATAATTTTTGCAAATGGCTGTATTTGGATTCAAATTTTGAATGAATTTATGCCGGTGAATTGGACCAAGGCTTGAATTGCATCCTATCCGGATGCTATTTATTTTGTGCACCTTTCTAGTATGTTTAAATTGTTTATTGGATTCAAACCCCTCGACATTGGTAATATTTTTAACCACTTGATTACTTATTGCTTATGTTCGTTCTCATGTATTATCAGGCAAGCAATATTATATCTGATCTATTACCCCCATCTCGCTTTTGTCAAGGGCTATACTACCATGTGGTTTGTTTGTCTTGTATATTTTTAATATGGCAGTGCGACTATTATAACATGAACCAATCAAATCAGTAGAACGAAAACAATACATTCCAACGAACGTTTAGTCTCCCTCGCAGCCGTTTTTAGTGTCGGTCGTCACGCAACGCTCCCTCCCCAGTTAATTTAAAAGAAAGCGATGTTTATATTTTACCGGGATTTGAATAACTTACTTCAAATGCTTCCCGTATTTCTAAGAATTCGACTATACATCAGTCACCGAGCTGATTGGATTAGTTATTCTGTTTATATTCGGGTTCATGCCCTTTCCCTTTGAAGAAAGCAGCTTGACGTCAGTAGTGTTGATATCTATGACAATATGGAAATAAGACACTCTTACGACTTACGCCCTAAGTATTTCTTCGAAAACGCTAAAATAAGATAAGAAAGAAACTTGGCTTGAAACTGAGGTTAAAAATGATTAAACGAAATAAGCAGAACATTATGAAAAGCGATCCGAACTTTGTATTCTTGCATGCGCTCGTTTCCGCATCGCTATAAATTGTATTCAAAATTCAGATTGATAACAGCCAAGACCAAAATGTCTAGAACATTTATACTCGATATTTTTTACTGCTTTTGCACATATGCTAAACTTACTGAAGTGTTGAAAACGGTATTAAGCTCTGTGTCGAAAATAATGATGTACTGAAATAAACTTCTTTCGATGTATCCAGATTATATTAGTACTCAGTTTGGGTCAGAATTATGTCTTGGTACCCTGCGAACAGAGTCTCCTTTTAACTCCTCAACGAGCGAGGCCAACTTGAAACTGAATCATGTAGAGTTGATTTGCCCAAGGAAATATAACAAGGTTAGCAGTAAAATTTTATAAATCTTGAAAAATATAAAGCCCTGAAAAAGATAAAAAGCTTCTTTGGAAACCTGATTTTGTTTTGAAATGTAAACTACATAGTACGAAGCGAAACGTCTAGAAAAGATAATCTAGCCAAAACGTAACAATGTTGGAGATGATGAGTTAGTAGCATACAGACGACGGCTGAAATTCACCAAAAATATTATTTGAAATATGTTATATAGGGGCAATAGTATAACATTACTATAATATAACAATATTGCGGTATTTTTATTCAACATTATGCGAGACATAGACCATAGTATCAGCACTTTTTTTTTTGTATTCGTAGATCCTTCCATAATTCTGAGAACTGCGTATTGAGTTGCGTCCGGGGGATGGCGGAGAACCAAAGTGGGTTGAGGCACAGGTAGCCTAAGCTTGGTTTCTGTGGTGTCACGTTATAAGGAAATGTATGGGCTTCATCAAAAATTGCAATAAAATCATTAAAACTTGAAATGAAGCCTCGAAATTTTACCTGATCATTGAGTATAATAACACTTCTTTCGCTCTGTGTGGTTATGTTTTTGAATTAAACCCGTTTTAAGATTTCTTCTTACTGGTGGGTAAGTGCTGCCTTTCTAGTATTTCAAAAACGAGTGCGAGTGTTAGATAGGGTTTCCAAAAACGAGACCTCGTGCTTTTATTGTTTTTGAGTGTTTGTAAACCCTAATGAATAACGAAGCACGAGTTTTTGGAATTACTTCTCTAATCGGAGTTGATAAAGAGTTGAAAAGAAGTTTCCTTGCTTTTTTATTTCTTTTTATTTAATACACGTAAAGCAGTTGTATGGGGAACAATCCTATACCGCTTCGAAAGCGATGATGTTTCGGCCCGTTATCTATTTATTGTGTGGCATTGCTGAAAAGAATTTTGGTCTTGGCAGAAGAGCGATCTCGCGGTACGCTTTCACGTTGCAAAGTGTTACGCAAATTTCGACGGAAACATTTGTTTTAAAATTCTCTTGGACGAAACACATCGTAATTAAGTTTTTTTGAGATTTTAGTGGTTCTTGCTTTGAAACATCATAGTGTTTTGGGGAAAAACATATATGTACATATAACGTCTCGCCGAACGAACGAGAGATCCGACAATAGATATAAACAATGACTGAGTATCGCAGAGAGCAGAGTACTTGGTGTAAAATATTTTGGCACATGAGCATTACTGTACGCGCTATGTTGAATGTAGGATACTTATTAAACCTTCATTCTGCTCTTTGACATTTATGGTAAATGTATTTAGCTCTTATGTCATAGCTTAAAGACAATGCGAAAGTCTCAATTCAAACGAAAAGATACAAGGCTTGTCTTTGACCTGTGCGCCGTCACCAATCTACTCAAAATTTACATCTTTTGGTGCTTCAAAAATTTACATATTTTGGTGCTTCAAAAATTTACATATTTTGGTGCTTCAAAAATATTACCGAATCCAAGAAATAATACTTTAAATCAGAGTATTAATAAATGAAAACTGATGATTTCAGACTTCTATCTTTAAAGTTGTAAAGTACGCACTGTTTGTTTGTGGGACCTAGTTTAAATAATAGCTGATACCAAAAACATGTCCTCAGATGCGCACGAAGCTACAACATATCGGAAGCTTGCTTCACAAAATGTATATGCATCAACTGTTAGTTACATAGATAAACTCACAAGTTTTCTCATCTTATGCTCACAGGCAGCTGAGACTGGCAAGTTGCCTTGATTTGCCGCACTATCACAAAAGCTTTTGGATAACTTTTCAATAACTTACTTGGCGACTTGGACCTAGATACTAACTTAGGAATAAAATACGCATTGTCGTAGGGTTAATCAATAATATTTTTTTTTCCAAAAAATGGCGTCATGCGAAAAGGTATAATATAGTCTACACAGAGAAGATTCACCGCAACTCTTTGAAATACTCCGCATGGTGAAATGTTTTACATTTTCCATTGCTTATGGTGGAAATGGCATATGATTGGATTAGGTCCAAAACTCTGACAGCTAAATGACACGCACGGAGACTATTATGGGCCGACAAACCAAACGTAGTGACTGTTTCGGCCTGAGGGCCGAAACAAAAAATAATAGATTATAGATCCAACCCAACTTTGTCAGCAAATTCCTCGTTGGCATAGTTAGTGAATCATTAGACTAACACGCAAAGGGTCCCAGCTGCGAGACATGATAAGCCCAAGGTAAAAAGAAAAGAAAAAGTTAATTACGTAGGTAGATAGTAGATACAAGTATAAGAAGTAAGTATTGTAGAGGAGAGAGGTAAAGAATTTAGGCAAGTGGGTGGAAAGTGGATGAGAAATTATTCAGCTATTTTGAGACACCTACGACAAATATGCAGATTAAGAAATATTACAGCACTAGAGATGAAAATATTTCAATTAATAGTGATGTAAATGGTTTTTCATTAGGTTTCAAAACCTATCCGCCTGATCTAAAAGTGCCCCTCCATTGGTTGCTGAGCTTATAAATCATTAATGAGTTTGAGAACTTTCTTTAAAGAATACTTCTCCTAATAGTTGGACCTTCACGTGGCTCGCATGAAAACTTCAATGGCTGTCCCGTCCATCAGTATTCAACTACAGACGTTAATAGAGGACCATCTGGGTTTATCAGTGAAATTACTGCTGAGTGTTATTCTTTATAAACAATTTTAGTTTTAAATTTCGATATTTAACAAAGCTCATAGAAAAAGTAGAGCTCATAGAGAATCAATTCCAGCAATTAGTGTAAGCCGCATATTTTTTGTCGTACTTTTTCCCCTATAGTCTGTGTATTCACATCACTTATTTTCTTATTCTCTGGGGAATACGGCAACGTGGTCTTTAATAGGATAATATTAAATCAATACAAATATTAAAATTTACTCGTATATAATACATTTTTATGACAGTCACGCGCGCTTGCCTATTTAATTTGCAGGCGATTGGCATGAATACATGAATGTATAATAAGCGTCGGGGATTCCCCCCGTAAATCTTAGGTCCATATAATTAAGCGACGTTTGCACGCATCGTTTTGTAAATCTACAAGTAAAAGCCAGCAAAATACCTGATTTTATGACCAAGAAAGTAACAAAGAAGCTTCCGAACACCTTCAGTAGCAGAACATGCAAAGTAAATGTCTTGAAAGGCGATAAAAACATCATATTCAACCCTGCGTTAAATTCGAACGTCATACAGTTGTTTCGTACATGTATAAGATATATCGAATTCTTGGAAAGCAAAATATACATGAATGATGCGATCGATCACGCAAGCATTATTAAGAGGGGGTCTCTCTAACAGCGTGCCACTGGATCTGGGCTTGAAAAATAGATTTCTTTTATATTCCTACCATCGAAAGTACTATCTATCCTCACTACAAAATTGCAGTTAGAATTGTTCTAAATTCTATTTTCCAGCCGCTATGCGAATTTTTGTCCATCGACCCCAAATCAGTAAAAGACGCCGGTTTTCGAGGTCGGCCGAGAGCTACTTTCAAAGTCTGTTTTCTCGGATTTTTCTACACATGAAAGCTAATTTTTCTATTCAGAACTTTAGTCTAGTGTAACTTCTGCATAAAAACAGTAATAGTTTTTTTTGGAATGCGCGAATTCTGAAAAATAATCCTAACTGATCGAGAGTACTGAAAGTGTGACATGGTAATCTAAGATTATGAGACCTCGAATATTGCAAAATTCTCATTTGTGGCACCTAACCCAGCCCTTAAATATCGTTCAACCTTGAGATAAGAAGCTATTTTGTAGATCTGTGCAATAAAAATTGCGGCACATTGCGTTTCTACGAAATAAGCTGAGTTTCAAATTGTTCTATTTTCAGTTATTTCCTTGCGTGACACGACAGGCCGTTGAGTCTGTGATGACTACTTCTTTGCTCATTATCCTCAATAACATTACCTAAAATATAATATGATGAATTAAAAGCCTTAACTTTATAATATTTGTTTCATTATAAAAGATTTCAAGGATCTACGGCTTCATTTAATAGTGTTTCTATAAGCTGTTTTGAAATTTCACCGCACGGTAATGTTTTTATTTGCATATCTCGAGGTCGGGAGGTCAATCGCAATTTTTTTATTTAATTATAGAAATTTAGTAAAGAAATCCTCTCTTAGTAATATCTCCAAACATGCTAAAAAGATCCAAAACTGAGAAGTGTTCTTGTTTGTAGAGCTGAATTAATATTTCTAGTTGTTTTTTTTTTAGTTGAAGGCAACATATGATTCATATCGTTGTAAGTAAAGGATATGTACTTGCCCGCGTTATTCACTGTGTTATTGATCAACTCTATACTTATATTAGTAGTACTTGGAATACTGAATCCATGACTTTGTACTAAATACCAGTGAATTAGACTGGGACATCTTAATTAAGGACTAATGCAAAAAATAGAATAGAATAGAATAGAATAGAATAGAATAGAATAGAATAGAATAGAATAGAATAGAATAGAATAGAATAGAATAGAATAGAATAGAATAGAATAGAATAGAATAGAATAGAATAGAATAGAATAGAATAGAATAGAATAGAATAGAATAGAATAGAATAGAATAGAATAGAATAGAATAGAATAGAATAGAATAGAATAGAATAGAATAGAATAGAATAGAATAGAATAGAATAAATTGGGTTATGAATTATTTATGAATATGATTTCAGAAATGAAATTGACATGCCTGTCCTTGTTGCATTCATTTGCACCAGGAAGATCGGCGTTTATATCTTCTAGTATCTTTCCTGTAAAAAAAATGGATTTTAGCCTTTGCAGCTTTAAAGGCATCAGGAAAATAACTTGTGGAAGCTCACGAGGGCTTAATGAATTGGTTAAGTTAAGTGGATGCAACGAAGATGTGGCACAACACCTTGCCAGTTGTCATCTACGAAATTCTGGGTTAGAGGAAAGCGAACTCATTTTTACACGTGCTGGATATTTTGAGTTGAGCACAACGTAAATTGATAAAATGAACATATGTCCAAGCCATCGTCATGGTCTAGGTAGATTTTGGCGTGCACCGCGCACATGTCGCTATCCAGGACACAGTGGTTCGAGAAAAAAGCAGTGCAAGGATCGCCATGTGATAAATGTAGTCATGGCAAATTCAGTGAAATCAATTTTCAATGTCACGGTGGAAATTGGATCACGTAAGTATTTTCGTCAATGATTTTATTTGAAGAATTTGGAAAAATCGTGTTGGCCATGTTTTTTATGTTTCTCTAGGGTGAACGAACAGAGAGAGGAGGGAGAAGGAAAAAAAAGGAAAAAAGAAAAAGAAAGAGAGAGAGAGAAAAAAAGAAATAAAGAAAAGAAAAGAAGGAAACGAAGAAAGAAAGGAAGGAAGGAAAAGAAAGAAAAAAAGAAAATGAGTGATTGAGTAAGTGTGTAAGTCATGATAAGGTTAGTAACTACGTTATATTATTATAAACTTATATCAATATGAAATCAAAGAATAAAAGTAGGGAATAAATGAAATTGAAAGGAAGAATGAGAAAAGGAAAGACAAAAAAGAGAAAAATAGCTATTAGTAGTTTATGTTTGTATTTTAGCTTGGAGAAATGCATTTGATTTGGGTCATAATTCTTTTCTTTATGACTCTAAGCTTAATTAAATATCTATTCTCTGGAACACAGCAATATGTGGAAAATGTAGATCAAAACACAAAGAAAACATGCAGAGCAATGCGGCGTGGCTGCTGGAGAAAATCGGTGGCGAGTTCAAGGTACCTTCCACAAGAACAATCAGAGAAAGGTATGCCTTAGGAGTAGAAAGCTGTTTCATTTTACGTGGTAGGTGTCGACTAACGACAATATCTACTATGACTTCAAGTGCATGCTATGAAAAAATATAAATTTCCCTTATTGTCATTGACAGCAGACCTAAAAATTCAACAACCTCAACAATTGAACCGGAAACACCTCGTACACATCGTGCTGCTGGCACTGACTGGACACCGGGATGCTGCAAGGAACTTGCAAGTGGTAGTTCACTGGATGATTTGCACATCGACGCGTCTGCTAATAATATAACGATAGAGCTGTTCAAGACTTCAACGAATCAATGGCTAAGATAGCGACGCACACACCTGCTGGAGTTCTTTAGCCGTTGCATTTTCAGTTAACATCGGCTTGGGACGACGCAAAACCAGAAGATAAAAACATCTGTAAAGAAAGAGCTTCAGACGCGTGCCGAACTGTTTGCGACCTGATAGCGCCAAAAGATGGTGACAAGCTATTCCAAGCAATCCAACAAGAACCCACAGGCCCTACAGATGACCTGGTCGCGTTAATGTGTGCTTATCGTGATGCACAGACACGTAACTTGAAGATACAAATACTCAGTATATATGCATACCGTCATACCATGAAGAAATTGCAAGCTTTTCACGAGCCTTATGAAAAAGTCAGTATCAGGCAAATCAAGTTGGCCAGATCACATGCGAAAAAGAGAGGTCCAGGCTCAGCTGTCCCTAACATAGTACACCATCGGGTGCGTCTAGACACACAAAAAGTTGATCACTTCGTTGATTTCGTCAATCGACCTTATTTTTATCAAGATGTTGCGTTTGGAACAAGAAAGATTACCTTAGATGAAGGCAGTCAGATAACAATGCCTAATGTAATCCGCACTGTTACAAGGTCCACGATGGTGATGCAGTACTTGCAGTATTGCAAAGAAGAGTCATTTGAGCCTATTAGTCGTTCGACAATGTATCGTATTTTGGAAGTGCGAGAAGCTTCACAACGTAAATCATTGTGCGGCCTCGATAATACTGCTGCTGAAGGAGTGTCTGCCTTTGGGCAATTATCTTCTATAACCGATGAACTCTGCCAAGTCGGTGCAGACGAAGAAAACATGACAAGCTTGAAAAACAGGTTGAATGAAGGCATGAAATACCTTAAAACGACATTTAAAACAGACTGTATGGTCGAAGAAAGCGAGTGCGCTGACCACTGTAGGCGATTTGCCTTGAGCGATCCGGGCAATAAGAAATTTCAAAGAAAGTGTTCGCATTCATCACATCAATTGTCTTGCAACCGCTGTCAGCAATTAATATTGGTAATAAATGAGATAGAGGCCAGCATAAAGAATCATCCAAGCAATCTTTACAACAAAGAGCAACGCGATGATCTCATGTACGACTTCAATGCCTCAAAAACCAAAATCTTCTCATGGAAGTGTCACATCATCAGAGGTGTAAATCAGGAACTGGCGAAACAAGAAGCAATACGTCATTTGTCACCCCATTCTGCCTTAGTTATAATCGATTGGGCGATGAAATTCAATCAAATGAGGTACAGAGAAAAGCAAAGCGAGTGGTTTGGCAAGCGTGGATTAAGCTGGCATATTAGCAGTGTAGTGACTTACAATAATCAATGCAAGACTTCTCGAGTTTTGTCCTATGCTCATCTGTTTGACTCATGCTCCCAGGACTGGTTTGCTGTGACTTCCGTTCTTGAGAGCTTTCTAGAAAGTATCAAAGTTGACTTTCCAGATGTGAAAACGGTATGTATTCGTTCAGACGAAGCAGGATGTTACCACACTACCAATCTCATTGCAGCAGCTAAAGATGTCGGTGAGCGTGTTGGAATTGCTATTGAACGGTATGATTTTTCTGAGCCTCAACAAGGAAAGGACGTATGTGACAGAGTGCTTTGTCCAATGAAGGCGTCAATCAGGAGATACTGCGCTGAAGGGGACATTCTGAATGTGTCCCATATGCATGAGGGAGGCTTTACAAGAGAGGCCAGTTAAGGGAACAACTGCGGCCGTGAGCATTTTGGATGAATGCAGCCAGAATCTCGAAGTGCATAAAATCAAATACTTTAGTGAATTACATAACTTTAAGTACGAAAAAAAAGGACTTCGCACATGGAAAGCCTATGGTATCGGTCCTGGTAAAGTCATACCTTGGAAATCTCTATATGTTAAACATCAAGGAGCGACCAACATATCATTGCAAGAAGGACATGAGTTTTGCAACACCAGTGAAACAAGACAGCTTTCAATTGGCAAGGATAAACAAAACTCCAAGAGTGCAGCTGACAGCGATGATCAGCCATCCCTATTTGTTTGTCCCGAAGTAGGGTGTAGCTCTAACTTCGATTCCTTTTCAGAACTCGAGCTTCACATTGATGTTGGTTTGCATGAAATCCAAACAAAAAGAAATGAAACTATATACGACGGGCTCCGCCGAGATTGGGCAGCTAAATTCTCGGGTATCGATACTTATCAGCCAAAACCATGCAGTAAACCAGACGAATCTTCTTATATATCACTTGTTCAAGAGACACCTTCAACCCTTAGCATGGGCTGGGCTCTAAAACCAAGAACAGGAGCTACTCGTTTTACAGAAAATGTGCGGTCGTATTTGACAGCAAAGTTCGACTTGGGTGAGAGGACTGGTAGAAAAGCAGACCCTGAACAAGTTGTCGCGGAAATGCGGTGCGCGAGAAATGAGAACAATGAAAGGCGCTTTGAAAGAGAAGAATGGCTATCGAAGACCCAGATTGCAGGATTCTTTTCACGTCTTTCCACTTCGCGAAAAAAATCCACAGTACGAGATATTACCGTGACCAGTCCTCAGGAAAATGTACAATCTTCGGTAGCGAGGAATTAGACATTCAGGATTTAATACGAGTGTCATAACGTATGAATCTGTTACAAGAAATTGAGGATAGCATTGGCCTGCAACACCCCATTATTTACGACACGTACGATCTATGCGACTACTATCAAAGAAACAAGATCTCAGCGTTCAATGTTGCAATGCTGAAAAAAATACTTAATCACTTTGAAGTACAGTTTAGATCTAAAGACCTTAAGGCAGAGCTCGTGCGTTCGGTTGGGGAAGTCATTAAGGAATGCAAGCGTTCTCCGCAGTGGAATCAGTACTGTTAGATAAGCCTTTAATCTTAGTTCAGTGAGTACACGACAGGGGCGGCGTAAGCTGAACATTATTCATTGGAGAGGCACGTCAAAATAGCCTGTACTGATTGACTGTTTTGCAATCGTTTTGAAAATAATGTCAGTTGCGAACTGATGTAGTAACTCATAACCAAAGAATCGCTGTTGTAATAACGATAATGATGATCGATGATGATGATGATAATGATAATAAGTATATGTAATAGGACTCCATGCTGTCCAATTAAGAAATAATTGGACGAGGAAAATTCAGAGGACTGACAAAATTGGATGAGGCCGTCTAATTATTTATTGATTGGGAAATATGAAATACCATTACACATATATATGGGATTAATGACAAGCTGTATAATAATAATAATAATAATAATAATAATAATAATAATAATAATAATAATAATAATAATAATAATAATAATAATAATGATAATGAAAACTTTATTGAGTTTTTTCCCGAAATTCAATCTTAAATCTCGCTACGTATAGGTAATTTACAATTGGCTACTTGAATCGAATACAAAATGTGACAAATGACAAAAAGAAAGGAAACACTATTAAACACGATGATGATGATGATGATGATGATGATGATGATGATGATGATGATGATAATAATGCCAGTACCCGCAACCTCCAGTTCCGAACTGCCGTCCCCGTATGATCCTAATTTTCACAATCACTCGTTCTGTAGTTATAAATGAATTCATACTTTTGTTTGCACCTGTTGCCAATTCGTCGTCTCAGCCGGAGAACAGTCAAGACTGCAAAGTATTTTTAGAAAAAAAAAGATATAAGATATAAAAAAGTATATGGAGTTTGAAAATATCGGAAGGATGAAATACCTTTTCGCAAGTGAAAACGATGTCAATATCACATGTTATCAATAATATGTTACCTAAAACTTAAAAAGAACTAGAAATGTTCAGCTCTACAAACAAGAACACTTCACTTTACAGTTCTGGATATTTTTAGCATGTTTGGAGATATTACTAAGAGAGGATTTCTTTACTAAATTTACTATAATTAAATAAACAAATTGCGATTGACCTCCCGACCTCGAGATATGCAAATAAAAACATTACCGTGCGGTGAAATTTCAAAACAGCTTATAGAAACACTATTAAATGAAGCCGTAGATCCTTGAAATCTTTTATAATGAAACAAATATTATAAAGTTAAGGCTTTTAATTCATCATATTATATTTTAGGTAATGTTATTGAGGATAATGAGCAAAGAAGTAGTCATCACAGACTCAACGGCCTGTCGTGTCACGCAAGGAAATAACTGAAAATAGAACAATTTGAAACTCAGCTTATTTCGTAGAAACGCAATGTGCCGCAATTTTTATTGCACAGATCTACAAAATAGCTTCTTATCTCAAGGTTGAACGATATTTAAGGGCTGGGTTAGGTGCCACAAATGAGAATTTTGCAATATTCGAGGTCTCATAATCTTAGATTACCATGTCACACTTTCAGTACTCTCGATCAGTTAGGATTATTTTTCAGAATTCGCGCATTCCAAAAAAAACTATTACTGTTTTTATGCAGAAGTTACACTAGACTAAAGTTCTGAATAGAAAAATTAGCTTTCATGTGTAGAAAAATCCGAGAAAACAGACTTTGAAAGTAGCTCTCGGCCGACCTCGAAAACCGGCGTCTTTTACTGATTTGGGGTCGATGGACAAAAATTCGCATAGCGGCTGGAAAATAGAATTTAGAACAATTCTAACTGCAATTTTGTAGTGAGGATAGATAGTACTTTCGATGGTAGGAATATAAAAGAAATCTATTTTTCAAGCCCAGATCCAGTGGCACGCTGTTAGAGAGACCCCCTCTTAACGGCTTTAAGACGAAAACGGAAAAGAAGCGTTTCCATATCCAGAATAGCCTACTTTTAATAATCGTACAGCATTTTGTTTTTAACAAAATTTAGCTATAAAGCTGCAATGTAGCGACTGTCACTTTTTCCGGTAATCGTACTAACCAGTAACTTGATAGCAGATTAACCTAACGTAACAGTGTAACGCACGCCCTAGTAAATGGTAAGAAAGAGAGAAGCTTCTCTCTTTCTTACCACTTACTAGAAAGTACGTTACACTAATACGTTAAATTTGAATTATAAGCTGCTCTCAAGTTACGTTACGTTATTCTGCTATAAATTTGCTGGTTAGTACGATTACCGGAAATTCAACGTATCAGGGTCTTGTTTCAAATCTCGACAAAGGAAACCCAATACTGAGCACTTACTGATTTTTTTTATTCATGAACGAATTCTAAACAAAGGAAACCCAATAAAGCACCTATTGATTTTTTTTATTCATGTACAAATTATAAAGCCGGGCTCCCTGTGGTTTAAGACTAGCAATATTTGCAATAAAATAAAATTGTCTCACGCATGGGGGTCGTTAGAGTGTATGTGTGTGTGTACATATTTACAATATGAGTGACCGTGTTGTACCAAATATACAACCACGAGCCAAAGTCGTTAATTTTAAAGATAAAATTAAATTTGGCTAAGAAAATTGGAGTTACAGTTTATGCAAATCAGCACGATTTTGTATCAGATATACAACCTCCTCCACGGACAATGATTTATATTGTGTTTTCCTCATTAATTATTTATGAGTTTTATAAATATATATATATATATATATATATACAAATATATATAATTTATATATATACATATATATATAATTTATATATATATAGATATATAGTCATTTGCAAAAATTATGGCCACTTCCAATATGTATACAAGTATATCAATAGCATTTTTTTTTAAATATGGGAGATTATCCCCGATATTTTTTTTGAGTTGTCCCTCACTAGGGCTTTCTGAAAAACAAACAAACAAACAAACAAACAAACAAACAAACAAGAAAGACATCCCGCCGTGACTCTGATATACTTTCGATATACTTGTATTTATATTTGAAACGGCCATAATTTTTGTAAATGGCTGTACTTGATTTAACTAAAATATAAAGATCTATTAAATATTTGTAGTGCAAAAGCTCTCGAAATAAAACTGGTCTTTAAAAGTGACATGCATGAGCTCCAGAAACTTAATTAATGGTAGTTTATTTACCACCACCAACATGATATATTTTCTAATTACAATTTTCTAATTGTAATTGTAATTTCCTTTTCTTTTTCTTTTATTTATTTATTTTGTTTTTCTCAAAAGTACTAACCCAACTATAATTTGTTATATAAACTTCTAATTTATTGTAGTTTTTCATTATTTTGCTCTTTTTCTTTTCTTTTCTTTTTTGTTATTTTTTGTTCTAAATTGCCTACGGCTTCTCGATCTCTTCTTTCTTTTTATCTCGTTTATTTTCCTCCCATTTTATACCTTTTTTCCTCTTCTATCTCTCTTTTATATCCTTTCATAGATTGGCTCATTATTTTCTTGACTTGTTAGGCCTTGAATTTCAGCATATTCTGTGTCTTTATATTCCGGTGGGAAAATAACGCTTGGTAGTTCTTCAGTCCGTTTGAAATCATCCAGTTCAGTATAAATAATTTGCCCGGGACGCTAGAGATACACAAAAAATGATGACAAATTAATATGAATATTAAAGATTTACAAGACTGTATTCATTGGTCAAATACTTAGAATGAGTGATATAATATTATTATATTCAATTCCAGCAAAATCCAATTCATATCAGTAACTTATAATCCATTCCATTCACATCTAATCACTCTCAGACACGTGCAATCCATCCCAGTCATATCCAATCCATCCCAGCCACATCCAATCCATCTCAATCACATCCAATCCATCACAGACACATGCGTCGCTATCCATCCCAGCCACATCAAATCCATCAATTACATTCAATTCATCCCAGTCCCATGCAATCCATCCCAGTCACATTCAATTCATTCCAGTCACATTCAATCCATCTCAGTCACATCCAATCCATCACAGACACATCCAATCATCCATCACAGTCACATGCAATCCATCACAGTCACATTCAATTCATCCCAGTCCCATGCAATCCATCCCAGTCACATTCAATTCATCCCAGTCACATGCAATCCATCCCAGTCACATTCAATCCATTCCAGTCACATTCAATCCATCTCAGTCACATCCAATCCATCACAGACACATCCAATCATCCATCACAGTCACATCCAATCCATCAAAGTCACATTCAATTCATCCCAGTCCCATGCAATCCATCCCAGTCACATTCAATCCATCCCAGTCCCATGCAATCCATCCCAGTCACATTCAATCCATCCCAGTCACATTCAATCCATCCCAGTCACATTCAATCCATCCCAGTCACATTCATTCCATCCCAGTCACATTCAATCCATCTCAGTCACATCCAATCATCCATCCCAGTCACATGCACTCCATCTCAGTCACATCCAATCCATCCCAGTCACATTCAATCCATCCCAGTCACATTCAGTCCATCCCAGTCCCATGCAATCCATCTCAGTCACATGCAATCCATCCCAGTCACATGCAATCCATCCCAGTCACATGCAATCCATCTCAGTCACAGCCAATCCATCCCAGTCACATTCAATCCATCTCAGTCATATCCAATCCATGCCAAAAAAACCCACATCAAATCCATCTCAGTCACATCCAATCCATTTCAGTCGCATCCAAGGAAACATTCAGTCCATGTCCATCATATATGCATTCCATCTCAGTCACATGCATTTCATCACAGTCATGATGACATACAATCAATTATTAAAGGTTCAATAATTTCCACAAGCATTTGATAATCTTATGTGTTTTTGATATACCTAAACCTTACATGTACGTCAACATAAATCGGTGGCATTACCCTTTTCTTGCTTTTATCGACCTGGGCGTATATGGGCATTTCATCTCCTTGATCAAGCCTGTTTCTTGTTTTCAATGAATCATTAATTTGTGCATAGATTGGGAACGTACTCTCGTCTTTTTCATTTATGATAGATGGGTGTCTATCAATTCTGTTCTGCCTAAATACGAAGCAATAAATATAAAGTTTTTATACCTTTAAAACTATTTTAAAGATCTAGAGCTAAATTTTAACCGGAACGCAATGGAACTATAAAAGAACAAGGTGTCTATTAATATAATCAATGACTGGGTTTCAATGTTTCCCAAGCAGGATGACCTTCGATAACAGGGAACGTTTTATTAGAAAATTGTAAGTTGTCCGATTCTATAAGTGGTAATTTAACCGTTAAATGTGGAGGCATCTTGCAGTGTAGACCTGCTTGCATATCTTGTCCAAGGCTCTTTAATTGGTAGAACTTGAATATCGAAGTCTAAGCCATTCATTTATGTTAATTGATTATTATATAATACAAGTTTTGCGTCGTGAATTTGCACTGTAACGGACAACTCCGTGTAAAGCTCTTCTGACCCAGGTCATGTTTCTCTCATTTTTAGTATTAATGCGGCCGATAATTGTTACTTACTTATTAACACTCTTATTCGACGCCTCATCTCCTACAAAATTTATCGTTATATATGGTATTAGTATTAATATGCAGTATAGTATATTTATGTCATTATGTGAAGTGAAACGACAGTGTTGATGCAGGGTCGGGGGTCTAATCAGTTTGCGGCGCAATCATTTGCTTCGCGCCAAGTGGCAAATAAGGCGTCAACGTTCCTTCGCCAACAAGCGTTGTCGATTGCGACACAATGAAATGACTTTATTCGTAACATCTACTTACTTTTCTTTGATATGCATTTCTTGTTGGCAACAATAAATGAAATTATTCCAAGTGATATCGCTATCAGCAATCCTACGGCGATTACTCCTCCTACGATGGGTGTTAGACTGTTACGTTTTCTTCTAGGTATTACAACCTGAGTAAAGGCTTGACAAGAAATAGTAATGGTCTTAGTCATTTAAACCATTTCCTCAATAACATAATATACCTGAGTATGTTATTATTTCTTTTAAGTGGACAGATTGCCCAGAATCATGTCCTGCTTTTCGAATTTGAGTTGCAAACGGACTCTTCCCCCCCCCATCAGTCTGTTCACTCCTACCCGGCTCTTTCTCTCCCTCTCTTTTCTTCGCTCGTTCTGTCCCTCTCTCTCTCTCTCTCTCTCTCTCCCTCTTTAACTTTCTCTTTTAACTTCTTTAGGCTGGAAAAGCTTACAAAGAAGAAGAAAGGAGCACAAAGCAATAATGATGTTAAAGACTTTAAACGCACTTGCACCAAAATCAAAACCAAAGAAAGTGTTACAAAATCATCTAGTGTACCCTGCTTAGTGACTTTTGCTTTTCTTGGGTACGTGGTTGGTTCCTTTCCATTTTCCCTGTCGACACTCGAGGACACTGTTGAAATGCCAGTAAAAAAATAAGAAAATTTGCGAAAATTATTCACTATTTACTGATATGTATCCAAGGCTGCATTCATTGATTTATCCTTCAAGCCATGCATCCTACCTCCCATTCATTCACCCATCAACCTATAGATCCATCTATTCATCCATCCGTCCTTTTTAAATCCATCCATCCATCTCCATCCATCCATCCATCCCTCCCTTCATCCAAAAACTGATAAAATTTCTATAAAACTTATTGTTATGATCAAAATTATTTGAATGTATATTAAACCATCACTAATAAATATTTATAGCTAAAATACTTCTTACTCAATTGCGTGACGTTAATAAAGTGTTCATCTTCCCCAACTTCATTTTCTGCTTGACATCTGTATTGTCCATAATCACTGCTATCTTTGGTTTCGAAAGTCAACACGCTTTTTTTTGTTTTGCAATCTATTCCTGAAACAATCTGGCCTCCACGTGGATCATACCATGTGATTCGTGGAAGAGGTTGTCCTGTTGCTATACAGTGTAGACTTATTTTTTCCCCTTTGAAAGACACAGCTGTTCTAGAGGAATTATCAATGTCAATCTGTGGCTTAACTGTAAAAAAAAAAAAAAAACAAACTAAAGCTGATGGTGTTATATTTAATTGGGTTAGCATATAATTTAAATAAATTATATAATTCTAAACAAATAACATTGGCATTCTGGTAATTATAATTATACATGATGTGGTGCAAAATAATATATGATTTTTTGTATGCAAAATATAATCATTTCTTATTGTAAAGTCGTAATATTCTTGCCCTGTCGTATGGCCTCTATCTGCTATATTTAGAACCACATTCATAAACATTATTTCAATATACTTACACAACACAGCTATTTCGGCTTCCATAGTCACAGGTTCCTCGTTTGGATTGTTACTAGCGCGACATTCATACCCTCCACCTTGATGTGCTGTGGTGTTGTTTATCCTCAGTGTAGCTTTTCCTTCTCCTTCACTCATGATAATGCCTAGAGGCATTCTTATCCACGTGACATTGGGTGTTGGATTTCCAGTAGCAGAGCAGTTTATTTCACGGGTATCTCTCTCGATCAGTTTTATTTTTGATGTATTTGTCGTTGGTATTGTTATTTTAGGTCTTGCTAAACGACGAAAATAAATTTAAAGCGACTATATTCAGTTGTTTGGTTATTGTCTTATAAGTATTGTTGTTTTAAAATTGAGTATTGCTCATAAGTATTGTTGATTAAAAAAACATGAAACTGAAATCATAGTGGAAAATTACGCAGAGATGGCTTTTTCATTCTAATATTGCGCACGCACATGGGTTTTAATAGCCTTCGGAATTGTTTATCTCTCTTGTTCGCTGTATAGATTTGATTAGTTTTGCTATTTTGTTTTTCATTCCGTCACTTCCCGTCACGTCCCCCCTCTTCCAAATACCTATCTTTAAATTCGCTCTATTGAGGCTTTTCTTTATCAAGTGGTTAGCAACTTACTTGTGACAACAAGCTCTACTTTACTTCGGATAGGGTCCTTTTTTGTTAACACCAGGCTACATCCATAGGTACCGCTATCACCTACCGTGACATTCTGTATGACAAGGGTAGCATTGGACTCTAAGCTGACACGAGCAGGACTAAGAAATCGTTTTGGACAGGTTTTGTAGTTGATATTCCACTGCTTTTGTTCAAAAAGAAGTCCATAGCCAATTATTGATCTCGAATTATTTGGCCAATAGAATGACCATATTGGTGAGGAATCTTGAAAGTCATTTGTCCTGTTATCTACTGTGTAGTCCCAGACAAAACGTGCAGTTTTCCCAACAGCTACGTACAACACACTTGGCGGTTTCTTAGTAAACCGAGCCTGCCCTTTGGTTATATAAATTATAGTAAATAACAGCGTTAAACGGCGTTTTTGGTGTTCATGACTGCAATTCGTAAAGATATAATGCATTATTGGCCTACCTTTTGCGATGTGCACAATTGGGACGACGGTCATTAGTAGCGCAAACATCAGTATTTTGATAAAGAAACTCATATTTATCCTCAGCTAAGGTTATCGTAAATATCAAGTATGCTTCAAGAGTACTTTATTGATGTATATTACTTATGTATTATCAAACGAAACTTTGTATGCACATAAAAATAATTTTCGAAAATGAAATATTTCGTTTCCCTTAGGTCCTGTGTCCCAATGAGCCAACAAAAATCTTGATTTTGAAAGCTCTTTCATTTGGCACCCCCGCGGCTGGAATTTCAGGGACAATTTCTTTTTTCACGTGCCTGCCTCGTGGTGGTGTTTGATCCAGCGTGATCTCTTTCACGTAACTTGTTGGGCCCCCCACAACAAGGGGCAAATAGAGTTCATCGTGCTCATATATTTTTCATGATATTTTTCTCTTATTCTCTCTACTTCATTGTATACACACCGAACGCATAATTTATTACTACTTTACTATGTCTATTATCTGCGTACATATTTACGGTGTTCAACTTATCTATAGAGAAAAAATATCGCTCTGGGATCCTCACGATTACCCTACATTTCATATTCTGGCTGCGTTACCAGCGTGGTTGGTCCGCCTTGTAGTGTAGTGGTTAACACATCGGACTGGAATACCGAAGACGTGGGTTCGAATCCTGCCAAGGGCATTGATATTTTTCTCTTATTCTCTCTACTTCATTGTATACACACCGAACGCATAATTTATCACTACTTTACTATGTCTATTATCTGCGTACATATTTACGGTGTTCAACTTATCTATAGAGAAAAAATATCGCTCTGGGATCCTCACGATTACCCTACATTTCATATTCTGGCTGCGTTACCAGCGTGGTTGGTCCTTGTAGTGTAGTGGTTAACACATCGGACTGGAATACCGAAGACGTGGGTTCGAATCCTGCCAAGGGCATTGATATTTTTCTCTTATTCTCTCTACTTCATTGTATACACACCGAACGCATAATTTATTACTACTTTACTATGTGCTCATATATTATTTATCTCACAAACGATTTAGGGACATTTTAACGGGAAAGCAAAACTATTTTATAAGCCTTATCGATGCTTTTGTGGACAGTGATTATGATAAATTGATATAATATGATAAACAATCTGAGTGACACACTTTTAAAATAATTAAAGCATTAATTTAGGTGTGGCAGGTAATAAGATATCTTGAAGTAAAGTACAGGGATGTATAAGGGTCATTTCTTACCTTTGACTGCTCTGGGTATACTCAAAACCACAGAGAAGATAAATATGGAGGTACCGTATTATTCGAGCCTTTGTAAGTATATAATTCATGAAGAGCACAATGAGCACAAAGACAACCCAAATTTTCTAAGTTCCAATATTCAGTAGATAATTAAAGACGATTAAAAGCGGTGTCTAAGACAATGCTTTAGTCGTTTTTTGATTTTTGGTTTAGCTTTTCGTTTAACATGTTTACATTGGAGAATATGCCTGTGGAACATGCGCGGTATGAATATTAAAGCTTTTAATATTAAGTTTTTAAAAGCTTTACAAACTTACGTAAGATGAGTATGTTAATGGTATGGCTTGCCGCGCCGGTAGCTAAGGTCTACAGCTGATGCGTCTCTTTTCCATACGGTTTAATGCTTTTGTTCCAAGCTATAGTGTGCATGATGGTGTGGCCCACGTGTCCTATTTGGCCGACATTGCCGATATGATCGATAGAGACTGAGTCCAGTTTGTTTGGCACACAAAAACTCCAAGCACCAAAGCAAGCAACTGAAAAGAGACGTCGGCTGAGAAGCTAATAGGCAGAAAGCATAATGAAGTGCATAAATCTGCATGAAAAATGGTTATGAGTAAGAAAACAAACAAACAAACAAACAAACAAACAAAACAAAACTGACACATAAGAAATATATGCTTTTTTTTTTTTTTTACTTTTCCCTAACTGGTTTGTCAGTGCTACAAATATTACCCACAAACTGTGTTAATATTTCAAAAAAGATGAATAAAACCCGATGGGATATATTCTGCTTCTCTTATCGTATTGCCCTATGCTGATCGCATGCGCAAAGCAAGATACAAAATACAGCGCTTTCCAAAAATTCTGTATTTAAAATGAATATCAATACATCCATTATGGGTAATTTTCAACTACAAAATCGCCATATTTTACAATTATTCATCTAAGGCAAAGGGATTATCGGGGAATAGTTGTCGATCCTCGACACTATTTATTGCCACTCTAACCGTTGCTAATTAAAATATAACCTTGTCTATTGATTTTCTACAGACAATGAAAAGTGGATAAGGTATTTACAAAGCATAGGCATAGAACAAGTCACTGTGAACGTAAGGGGGACTCAGAAACAGACGCATTCTAAGTAGGTAGTCAAGGGTGATTGACTTGTTACAACCTCTTAACCTCTGGGGTCTTGGGTTTCATTATTAAGTAGAGTCATGTTAAATTTCTCTCTTTTTTGGGAGGTTTATCTAGCTTCATCCATTTTCCTTACTGAACCTATCCTAACACGTTAAATTTGATTAGAACTATAAGTTAGCCATGAACTTGATATCCTGACCTGGATCAGCTGAAAGACTGTTGATTCGGCGCTTGGAAAATACACTTTATAGGTTAAAAAGATATAACTAGCTAAAAACTAGTGTGAGCTGCGTCGGTGTTTCTAATGAAACAGTAATGATGAAAAGGTAAATTATACACCGTGAAAAGATGAAACAACTTACTGACGTTTCGGACGCTAGTCCTTCGTCGGAGTAAAAGAGAAAGAAGTGGTAGAAAGGAGTGTATATATGATAGAATAAGACAAAAGAAACCAATGAGAGCAAGGTAGGCAAGGAAACAAAAACAAACAATCAAAAGACAAAAGAAAAGGTTAGTTGAAAATAAAGCGTTCATTAATCCCGTTGGGACTAAGAGTGCCCAATAGGTGAATAAGCCGCATTTCTTTGGTCTTGCGACAATCATTGTTGCCGTTAAGCAAAGAAAGACCGAAAACAATGAAGTCAGAAAGAGAATGGTTAGCTAGATTAAAATGGCGGGAAACTGGTTTGGTGGGATCGTTATTGCGAATATCATAAAGATGATTGCAAATGCGATCACCAAGACGGCGGCCAGTCTCGCCCACATACAAAAGATTACAGCGGGTACATTTAATACAATATACAACATTAGAAGTGGTACAAACAAAATGGTCAGTGATTTTAACAGTTGATTTAGGACCGACAACAGAAGTGTGAGAGACTATGTGAGGACAAGTATAACAACGTTTACGAGAACAGCGAAAAGTACCAGGTTCTTTGTTAGAGGGAAGAACTCCCTTGACCAAGAAAGAACGGAGATTACGATCACGTTTATAGGAAAAGAGAGGGCGGTTGTTGAAAATAGCAGAAGTGCCAGTATCAGAGTCAAGCAGAGAAAAGTTGCGGTTAACAATGGGTTTAATGGAAATGTTAATAGGATGATACGTAAGAGTGAAAGGAATGCGGTCATTAGAGGGACGAGTGTGAGGAGTGAGAGCGGTGGTACGATCAATAGTAGAAACTTTACGAATGGCGCGATCAATAACATGAGCAGGATAATTACGCTTAAGAAAGAAGGAACGCATCTCAGAACATTTAACAGAAAAATCGAGATCATCACTACACAAACGACGAAGACGAAGACGATTCTTTCATCTCTTGTGTTAACTCTTTTCACCCTGCCTTAGACTTTACGTGGGAGGTTAGTGAAACATCAGTCACTTTCCTTGACATCTTGCTTAGTGTTAATGACGACCGTCTTAGCACTAGTGTCCATTACAAACCTACTGACTCTCATTCTTATTTACTCTACTCGTCTTCTCATCCTAAGCACACTCTTAACGCCATTCCGTTCTCGCAATTTCTTCGTCTTCGTCGTTTGTGTAGTGATGATCTCGATTTTTCTGTTAAATGTTCTGAGATGCGTTCCTTCTTTCTTAAGCGTAATTATCCTGCTCATGTTATTGATCGCGCCATTCGTAAAGTTTCTACTATTGATCGTACCACCGCTCTCACTCCTCACACTCGTCCCTCTAATGACCGCATTCCTTTCACTCTTACGTATCATCCTATTAACATTTCCATTAAACCCATTGTTAACCGCAACTTTTCTCTGCTTGACTCTGATACTGGCACTTCTGCTATTTTCAACAACCGCCCTCTCTTTTCCTATAAACGTGATCGTAATCTCCGTTCTTTCTTGGTCAAGGGAGTTCTTCCCTCTAACAAAGAACCTGGTACTTTTCGCTGTTCTCGTAAACGTTGTTATACTTGTCCTCACATAGTCTCTCACACTTCTGTTGTCGGTCCTAAATCAACTGTTAAAATCACTGACCATTTTGTTTGTACCACTTCTAATGTTGTATATTGTATTAAATGTACCCGCTGTAATCTTTTGTATGTGGGCGAGACTGGCCGCCGTCTTGGTGATCGCATTTGCAATCATCTTTATGATATTCGCAATAACGATCCCACCAAACCAGTTTCCCGCCATTTTAATCTAGCTAACCATTCTCTTTCTGACTTCATTGTTTTCGGTCTTTCTTTGCTTAACGGCAACAATGATTGTCGCAAGACCAAAGAAATGCGGCTTATTCACCTATTGGGCACTCTTAGTCCCAACGGGATTAATGAACGCTTTATTTTCAACTAACCTTTTCTTTTGTCTTTTGATTGTTTGTTTTTGTTTCCTTGCCTACCTTGCTCTCATTGGTTTCTTTTGTCTTATTCTATCATATATACACTCCTTTCTACCACTTCTTTCTCTTTTACTCCGACGAAGGACTAGCGTCCGAAACGTCAGTAAGTTGTTTCATCTTTTCACGGTGTATAATTTACCTTTTCATCATTACTTTATAGGTTAAGTAACTTGATTGTATTGTTCGGTGCATTTGCGTTAGACGTTAACGTTGCCCTTATCAGCCTATTTTCGCTTGATGTCGTGAGTTTTCTTTTCACCGTACGACTCCTTCTCTGAAAACAAAAGCAAAAGGATAGCTGGTACCGTTATCAACGAGAGAGATAGAAAATAATGCTAAGAAAGGTATGGTGTGCGAGAAGAGGAAGGAGCGCTGGTGGCTCGTTTAAACTTGATAAAGTTCCAATGTTCAAATTTAATCTTGGCCAACTAGATACATATACTATAATTTAATGGCAATATCTTATATGATAATAATAATAATAATAATAATAATAATAATAATAATAATAATAATAAAATAATAATAATAATAATAATAATAACTTTATTCACGTGTCTATGTGTTTAGTTTTTACAACTAATTGGGGACACAAAAGAAAGAAAATATCTATATCTAATATCTAAAATAGATCTAAAAAAATATAATGTATATATATATATATAATTTATCTAAAAAAAAGTAATAAGCTATAAAATTCAATTAAATAGGTTAAGAATTCATAATGAAAAACATTCGTAATCTATTAATTCACGAGCTGCATAGTTTGCAACAATTAATGTTGTTTTCTAATATCTTGGGTAAATCCAATTTCCTAATTTTCATAATAAAAGAATTTATGCTCGGTGATGATCTAAGATCCGCGTTGAGCTTAGACCAAATATACGGTCTTAAATATCTAATGGTGTGTTTACCATAAGTCACCGTATCAAATCTAGGAATGTTGAAATCATTATTTCTAAGTGGATATCGCGTATTGGTTTGCATAAATATTTCGTTAATGATATTGGGCGTCAGACCATTCTTAACTTTATACATTAATATTGCTATATCCTGCAAACGGCGGTTCATTAATGACGACAAATTCGCTTTCTTAAGAAGTTCTTCATATGGCTCTGAGAATGATTTAAACACAGCTCTAAGCGCTCTCTCTTGATTACGCTCAATCTTTCTATAGAGTCAGATGCTCTACAAAAATGCCAAACTAAATGGGAATAAGTCAGATGCGGCAGGATGGATGATTTATAAATTATAAGCTTAGCTTTAGTAGGTATTAAATTTCGCAATCTCATGAGTACACCCACTTTCTTACTAGTCTTCGCACATATATTGCTTTAACCACCCTTTTAATAAGTATCGCAATTCTCCTATAAGTTATATCCTGAGTGACAGAGCTCTCAATATAATATGGTATTGTCGTCTCAGAAACCGCACGCGATTGACACATAGCGTTTGATTGACGGCGAAAATAGAACTTTTTTGGTATCGACGTCTGTTTTCTGAATGCAGTGGTTCTCTCAAAGAAATGTTCTTCTTCCCTCTTACAATTTTATGGCAAAAATTATTTCCTGACAATGTTGTACAAGGATAAGGAAAATTAAATCTCGCACTTTCTGTTACAGTTGAGTGAAAAATATCATTCAGAATTTATTATCTTTCAAACTTTTACGCTACGAAAACAATTGATTCATTTAAGCTCACAAGAAGTTCCTTGAATAACAAAGAAATTGTAGAATCCGTTATTATTCTATTGACCATTTGTGCTTTTAATCATATTGATAAATTTTTGCCCAGAACATTTTAAGAACAATCGACGTGTATCACGACCACTTTTTTTTTTAAATACGCCTAGGGAAGAACCATTAGATTTTTTGACCAAAAAGAGAATTATATCTGAATTATACGGCAAGTAAGGGTTCAAAGTGTCCTTAATTGATACATTATTTTCTTTGGGGAACGCAATGTGTAAAAAGGGTATTATAAAAGGATACAAGAATAATATTATGAAACAATTTTCCTATCCAGTCAGTCATCCCACCAAGATGTTATTGTGCTTTTATTAGTATGTTTGACCTTGGTATTTCAAGAGACCAGGTAATCAATTATTGCTGTGCTATATTATATTTATCATATCTTATCTTATTATATTTTGTATTCTCGATTATTGCATTGAAAAAGAAATATATATATGGACAAGCTCCAATTCACCCTTCACAGTTGTCTTTCATTGATAAAGGTTAAAGATATATGAGAAGTGTACCTTGAGATTTGTTATAAATGTTCTGGCCATATATTAATTTATAGAATATCATAATTATAAAGCTTCTCGCATTATTATTATAGTTTTTTTTGGGTAGGGGGAGGGGGGAGGGGGGAGGGAGGTACTTTTCTCATGCACGATTTTTTTGTTAACTGATGATCTGTGCTCGAATATTTCTTTTGGGTTTTTGGTATATATATACATTATACATATATATGTATACAGCCTTTTGCAAAATTTATGCCCGCTTCCAATATATATACAAGTATATCAAAAAAATATCAAAAATTATGGGATATCATCCCTGATATTTTTTTCGAGTTGTCTATCACTAGGGCTTTCTGAAATAAATATCAAGAAAGATATCCCGCCCTGTCTGATATACTTTTGATATATTTGTATTTATATTTGAAACGGCCATAATTTTTGCAAATGGCTGTATATGTATATATATATATATATACGTTAGCATTTATGAAGTTGCTTTTTACTTTCAATACTTGTAAAATCAGATAAATTCTCTTATTAGCTATTTGTTTTACAAAGTAGAGTAATAAAATTAATTACAGTTAAAAGCATTACAATCAAAACAGGTCAAACTAACGAAAAATCTTTTTCGGCGAAAACCCTAGCCATTATTAGGTAGTGAGCAGGAGGGAGGAGATGACTCAAATGGTTTTCCTATTAAAATTCTGAAACAGTCATGTATGACAGTGTGACGTCACATGGCAACCAAATCTTGGCGCGACGAGTCTACCAAAATGTCACAATAAAATTTCAATTTTAAGGCGGGAATCTTGAAACAAAGAGGTGTCAAACCAAAGATTTAAAAGCTTATTAATCGTTAATTTAACGCAAGTATAATAATTACTCATTAACTTATGTAGTTCATTACTTTTTTTCATCGTATCAACGATCTAAAACTCTGAAAAGATAAATAATTTGAGCTACTAGCCTTTCGTTTTCGCGCCATTTTTTTCCCTGCAAAAAAAGTATCGCGTATTTTAAAAAAAATTTCTCTTCTTTCCCTTCTTTTTATAAACCCAAAGAAGGACGTTTCACTACCAAGCTGTTGAGCTAAAGTACGTTTTCCCTTGTCTTTCCATAGTGCTCATCATTCCTTTTAAATATCAAAATTTACTCCCCGTACTTCGTTTATCGTATTCGCCTTTGTAAACCAGCGTACTTCTTGAACAATTTTTAGTCGCAAAATCAACATTTAGTTGGTTTATTCATTATCTTTAGGGACCATAAATCATATATTATTCAGTATCTTTGACCTCTTTTCCTAAACCTTGGTTAAAGTATGTTTTTTCTTTGTTAAACATCCATTTTTTTGTTCTGAAAGTTTCTACAGTAGCTTTTGTGTTAATAAAAAAACATAACTTATACAAAAAAAAAATTGTTGGAATTTATCAAATTTATTTGAAAAATATTTTTAAACATTTTTTTTTTGTGTGGTTAAAAAATTAAATAAAGTTATTGAATTTGTGAAATATTTAATTATATGAAAAAAAATTGTTTGTTATGACATTGCATGATTTATTATATTGAAAATTATGTTTGTTTTAAAATTTTTTTGCTATTTGTTAAAAATACATTCATTGATAATTGTTGTTGGTCAATAACTATACCTACAGATTATCTGGCATTGCTTATTTGAAGTCAAACCACTTTTGGTGTGAAATTTACTCAACCCAAAAAAATCATAAAAGTGGTTGGTATGTGTACAATGGTCTATGGAATAATGGGAAAGCATCGTATGTTGGGGCCAATCCATTGTTTCATGAAAGAGAAAATCTGCATTTATTCATGTTTGAAAAACTAAAAATACAAGATATCAGTTTAAATTTTGGCAATTATTGTTTATACCAATCTCTTCATAAAAGTAACACTGACATATTGAAGGAAATTATTTCTCAACACCATATTAGGCTATCTTTTCCAGACAATAAGCTAAAGTCTGAAAACATAAAGAAAATCCTGCAATATAACAAACTGACTCTCACATGAAATTGATGACCTTAAACATAAGCTTTTGAAATGTTGTAATACAACAACTGCAATTCCAGCTTGCTTTGTATCTGAGTCAGAAATTGCAGCTATCTATACAGCCCCAAATACATCTACTGATGATCACACAAAATCTGTACCCTCTACTAGTTGCTGAAGGCTCTTTCAAGCTTAGTGCCATAACATCAAATAAAGGTGGATATACACCAGAACACAAGACAAAAAAGCGGCGTAATTTCATACAAAAACAGGAAACTACATGTGGAGCAACAGAAATCTTAAGTGACTCTGATGACAGCCTTGAAGAATATCTCAGAACCAAGATTACAAAGCAGAAATACCACTCATTTAGAGAATTGGTAAAATTTACTTGCAAATCTTCTTGTATGAATGAAGGTGATACTGATGAGAGCTTGACAGATGATTAGAATTCACCATATAATTTTGTTTTGATAACAAAATGCACATAACTTGCATACATAATTTTAAGGAGCACCTTTGTCAACCGAGTTGTAAGGATTTCTCAAGGATATTCTGGATTTTGTGCTAGACCTCCAAGAAAACCTTCAAGGACTCTTCAAGCTGTATTCAAGGACTACTAATTAATCAACTTGTCACTTATAGATTTTTTATCTGTTATACCGAAGTAGCGGTTTGCAAAGCTATTTATGAATAATTAACATGTACTTATATAATAGACACTGAATAGAAGATAGTACTGTGTACTGAAGCTCTTTTTGCAATATTATAGACCTTTTTTACAGATACGGCAGGCATCTTGAATCATATGGGTTACCATGGGGGAAAACATGTAAAAAACATAGAGGAGAACTAGTTGCATTCATATTCCATATTGTTTGATTAGAACAATAGAATTCAAGATGGCCACCACCATTGGTAAAAAAGTCTAATATTTTTGATTGTATAACACGAATGGTCTATGAGTCAATAGCCCATAAGACTGAAGGCTATTCACTCAAAGGTAATGAGGGGGGGAAGATTTTTTAAAATGTCAAATCCAACTAGTCGGTCAAATATATTGATAAAAACAAGTTTTAAATTAATTATCTTACAGTAAGTATTTAGTTTCATGCTTTGGCTTTCAAAGCTGGTACTTCTCTCTACTGGTAGACTAAAATAGCCTAGACATAGCTCATCCAATCAGAATGCATCATTGATGATAGAACACTAATTGGATTTGGCTAAAAGAAAATAGTGGGTACGACGGGGGGGGGGGGGGGGGGGGTGTGAGGAAAAGGGGTGCTTCATACCCTGTTAGACACAACACTGTTATCTTAATTTTAATTCTATCAAAGACCTTAGAGACAAAAATATTGGTTTTCTCAAGACTGCTTTCACATGGATGATCATGACACTCCACAACAAACTTCAACACATGGATTCAAACCCCTGATCAGCTGTTATCTTAAGGCCTGCTATTTATACTCGACGTGCCCAGGGTTGGGGGTAGAAAACTGGGAGGAGATGCTCCTCAGAATGTTGAAAATGACTCCAAAAAATAATGATTTTTACCCACAAAAAGGTACGAACTAAATATGAGTGCAAAATGACAGAAGGGAGGTAATAACCACTCATTATTACAACTATCATTTTGGTTGACACTAATAAAGTATCAGGTATCTCATTACTTGACAAAAACCCTAACAGATACTGGCTTACTCCCTGGTAGACCTTTTAGTGTTGTAACACCCTAAGAGGTACCAAATCACAGATCTAAAACCCTAAAGTAAAAGGTATGACAAGCAACCCTGAGTACTTCCAACTGCCCTCTTTCACCAGGTCTACATGTATTAAAGTCACACATTTCTCTCCTTCACTCAAATTATGATTATACGTACATTCATATAAAATGTTGTCTTTCATTTGCTTGACATTGACCTTTATTTTAAGTCTAGTAATAATTTATGATTGTATCATCTATTTTGTATGAATAAAGTTTGTCTTTATTACTGTTGTTTGTAGATGCCATCTTCTTGGATTTTTCTAAGGCGTTTGACAAAGTGTCGCATCCCAAATTACTACTCAAACTACAGTCATATGGGATACAAGGTAAAATCCTGGATTGGATCAAAGCCTTTCTCTGACATCGTCTTCAGTTTGTTTCAGTAAATGGTACTCACTCTGATATTGTCTCTGTGTCATCGGGAGTGGCTCAAGGATCAGTTTTGGGTCCCACACTGTTCCTTCTGTTCATTAATGACATTGTGCATCATACAAATTCTACATTGAGACTGTTTGCTGATGATTGTATTGTTTATCGTAAAATACAGTCCCAAGATGACCACGAATCCTTGGATTTGGACCTTGATAACCTTGCCACTTGGTCTAACACATGGCAAATGTAATTTAATGCCTCCAAATGTAAAATCTTGTCCACCACCAACAAGCGTAATCCTGCCCGATTCCCTTACAGTTTAGGTGAGGAACATCTTGAACACGTAAAATGCCACCGATATCTTGGTGTTACATGCAGTTCTCAGTTACGATGGAGTGTTCATGTGAATATCATTGCCAACAAGGCCAACAAAACCTTAGGGATCGTCCGCCGTATGCTAAAGCCTTGTGGTGCCGCAGTAAAATCGAGAGCCTATTTGGCTCTAGTTAGACCACAGCTCGAGTACGCTTCTGCTGCATGGAATCCACATGACAATAAGTCAGTTAACAAATTGGAACAAGTGCAGAAAAATGCAGCCCGTTTTGTTACGGGGGACTATCTTTGGTCCACGAGTTCTTCTGGGTTGGTTAGTTCGCTTGGGTGGAGCACGCTAGAACAGAGACGACTACTTAATATGGCCTTGCTGTTTTTTAAATTTCATAACAGCCTGATTGCCTCTCAGATACCATCCGAACTCGTTCCTTCCAACAGGCGTAGTCGAAGTCACAGCTCTACCTACCGTCAAGTCCAGACCAATGTACTGAGCTTCACTTACTCGTTCTTTCCAAGAGCATTTAGACTATGGAACATGTTACCTCCAGAAGCAGTACAGTCAACATCAATAGAGTCATTCAAAGACATAGTTTCAACGGCAACTGCAGATCTGAAAGTGCCTATTTATTTAAAACGACTCTAGAACTTGAATCTATTCAATGAACCGCTATTATTCATCTTTATTTATATATATTTATCTATCGCCAATTTATTTAATTTAATTTTATGAACCTTCTAGGATTAGCGCAAGCTATTTAGAAGTGTAACCAACTAAGAACTAAGAACTAAGTTGTTTTCGTCTCTGAGTGTTAAGTGGGAGCCCTGATATAAAACTCTGGCCCTGATATAACGACTTGTGCACCACTCGTAGAAGTTATGACAATATCTTGAATCACAGGAAAAATTCAGTGATATTGATATATATATACTCGTTGATACTTACTATCAAATCGCCCCAACCATATGGAAAACATCCACAACAACTTTCAATTACACTTTCCTTTCCTATTTATTAAACTTTATTCAATCGTGAAACACGTCAGTTTAACCTTTGAGTTCCAAAAAGAACCAAAATTAAAATGCGGTCACCCAACCTGGAATATAAGAACATAGTTCATGGATTAAAACCATTTTAGGATAGGAACAGGAAAGTACAATGGGGATCATATACAAGCAATACTTTGGTGTGTTTAGAATAATGTGGCAAAATATTATCTACAGGTACCCTGGGGTAGTTATTTATTATTTTGTTATTTATGTAAAAAATAATTTTAAATTTGATGACTTTTGATTTACTCTTATCAAGTTAATTACTCACATATTTACCTTTTGCAAGTCTGTATTGTTGACTTATGATTTGTGGAAAACATGGCGTCAAACCCAAAGAAACGGTTTTCCAACTTCAAACAGATAGATGAGCAGTTGTGCAAAAGGTATCTTCACGAAACTCAGCAAATACCAAGATGAATATCTAGGTTCCTTAACCTCCTTTTGTGAAGCCATAGTTCAAATCGTTAAGTCATCGAGGTCTTAAAATATTCTTGTGCTTTGTCTTTTTTTGAGTCGCTTTTGAAAAGGTGCTTCGCAAAGAAAATTCAAAAACTAAAGATATTTTTCGTTAAAAGCATCAAAGTCAGTAAAGAAACATATTCCAAAGACTCCTTTACCAATACATCTGGTTCATAAAGATATATCTTTGAGATTTGTGAGGGAAAAACGGGAAGAAAAACAAGCCTTTAATCTTCCCTCTTGGCCGCCATTGTGAAATCGCTGAACCGCGACGTGACGTCATACTGTCATACATGACTCATTCATTGTTTACCTTGGAGACGTCTCCTCCCTCCTGGGTAGTGAGAGTTTCAAACAAATCAGGCTTGTTTATCGCTTTTTTATTCATTTTAAGATTTAAGAATTGGAGCCAACAATATGGGTTTATATAGGCGGCGTGGGTAGAAAATTTATTCGCCACTACGTATTGTACATTAAAATGACATTCATCCAGTGTCTATTAGTATCAGCCAATACTTACTTTATAGTGAACACTTATTAATATCAAGAGAACCACTGCAACCCCACCAACTGTAATGGATATTATAAGCGGATTATGATCATTAAAGTGCACTGAATCCTTTGAATCTAAAATAAAGAAAAAAGAGAAAATGCATTATTGGATGTATTTATATTTCTCGTAGCCAAACGACAAGTAAAAGGATAAATAATGCAAAGAAAACTAAATAAAAGCCACTCAACCACCAAACCACCAACCCATGACATAACAACCCACCAAACCACCAAAACACCAACCCACCAATCCACCAACCCACCAACCCACCAACCCACCAACCCACCAACCCACCAACCCACCAACCCACCAACCCACCAACCCACCAACCCACCAACCCACCAACCCACCAACCCACCAACCCACCAACCCACCAACCCACCAACCCACCAACCCACCAACCCACCAACCCACCAACCCACCAACCCACCAACCCACCAACCCACCACCAACCCACCAACCCACCAACCCACCAACCCACCAACCCACCAACCCACCAACCCACCAACCCACCAACCCACCAACCCACCAACCCACCAAACCGCACCAAACTACCAACTAAGGCCATTTACCCTTCAAACCAAAAACGCATCTTCCCATCAAACAATCAATCCATTAATCAATGATTGAATTAATAACAGGTTAACATCTCACTGGTTTAAGTCGTTCATATCATTACATAAGTTGAGAGCTGTGTTCTAAAACTTTAAATGTAGTGATAGTGATTGTGGAGAGTGTCATCGACAGGACCCCTGTGTTTCGGAAATAATTATTATTTATCATTTTATTTTTATATTTTGTTAGTGTAAATGGTGCCTAAGATGACTTGGCTGTGATCCTTTAGTGAAATCACTCCAAAGAAGAGCGTGATCTTAGCAACCATTGCCTCGATGATAAGAAGCTGTAAAACAAATTATTTTGAAATTTATATACTTTGAATGTGCAAAAGGGTCCTGAAGGGGTAAAATGGGAGCTAGGATTCGCGCATTCATTTGGGATGGGAAAATGGGATTTTATGCAATGGGAATGTGATTACCAAACAAAATACCCTATGATAATGACCCTCGCAAAAGGATGCATGTTTTAGACATCATAAAGCAAAAAATAATAAACTGGTTGCAAACCATTTGTCCTCTTACCTTACGAAACTGGGTAAAAAAATTACATGTTATTTGTTATACGAAATACAAAACGATTTGATCATTATCAAAAAGGTAACATTATTTCAAAAAGCTTCAATACCTGTGTAAATGGAAAGCGGCATTATTCGCACGACTTCTTTCTGTTAAAAAAGAGAAAAAAATAGTGTCTCAGGAAAAATGTACACAAATACATAAAGATAAGAAGAAGAAGAAGAAAAAGAAAAGAAAAGAAAAGAAAAGAAAAGAAAAAGAAGAAAAAAGAGGAAGAAAAAAAAAAAAAAAAAAAAAAAAAAAAAAAAAGAAAAGAAAAAGAAAAAGAAAAGAAAAGCTAGGGAAGATTGCTTATTTGAATAACGAATTTAAATATATAGTTTATTTGGTCCTTTGTCCTCACGTTTTTCCTTGAGCATGCATTTGTTTGTTTTTCGCTACTCGCTATCTATCACAGGATAGAAAGTGAGTACGTTAGCCAATTCGGATAGGTTTCGTGATAGTATGCTAGTAGGTTTATGCTAAAGTACAATATACGATGCTCTTGCACAAGGGAGGAAGTCTTAGCAGCCATCTTGCAAATAGAACACACTTTCAATGTCTTTTAAGGTTTTTTAAACACTCTTTTGGCTTTTCCTTGCCGATTTCTCCGAACAAAATTATTGTGCTGAATTTGTTTCGCTTGCTGTAGATTTTCTATTCTCTACTTTCACATCCCCATTATACTTAATTTTCCTCCCCTGTAAGAGTATTTTTACATACCCACGACATTGTATATACCATAAGGGAATAATATATAAAAGGCGCGTGCACAAAAGAAAAAATGCTATAGTGCATTTTTTATAGAAACTTTCGTTCGTTTGCAGTATGATGACCTTGGATTCAAAAAAATATTTTTTTTACCTTTCACTTTAATCTAAATTGGGCTCCGTGTGATATTAATTTTCTAGATGCAAATTCCGCGTTTTATTTTAATTCAGGCAGTCCAAAGGTTTCATTGGAAGTTTGAATAAAGGAAGAAAAATTAGGGGAGTGAAGCCAAAATTAAATGCGTTAATCACCCCTATGGTTCTTTTTCATTGTACTTACATTTCTTTAAAATGTACCAGCCGCTGTGAAATTAGGAAGACACGTATCACCATAAAAGGATCATCAGCCAATGCATTCAGGCTATATTGTTAAAGTGATTTGTATATGTGTGTGCTTATTGATTATTCTTACAGTATAACTCATTATATTAATAATAATAATGATGATAATAATAATAATAATAATAATAATAATAATAATAACAATAATAATAATAATATGTACATGTGACAATTAATTGACAAGTGGGAGAATAATAAGGTGGAAATTAAAGAATCGTGCGAAGAAAACGATGTAGTGCATTTTGGTTTCTTTTCTTTTCTTTTTTTTCATTTCATGGCTTTCATTATGGGGTACCCTATCTTTATCTCTAAGAAAAAGAAAAAACGAAGATATTTTGCCGGATCTTATTTTCATCTTCCAGTTTTATATAAATTGGGCTCCCTTTGCCTTTTGGAAACTCCGCTAAATTTATATTATTAACTTTATTAAGCCTTTCATTGGATTAGATTCGATAATATTTTGTGTTGGTCTAGCTGAAGGAGGCCTTTTTGTTTTTAAATAAATATAAACAATATCCAAAACATCTATTGGTCAAAAGGATCTCACTCTGTAACATTACCAATTGTTTAAAGCGAATTTAGTTAACTTGAACAGCAATAATTTGGTGCGTTTGACAACATAATTATGCAGGTATTTCTTTGTCGACCCTTTGGTTCGTGTAAACATTTTAGTTGATTTTTTTGCTCAAACATATTGATCAATAAAACTTCTACTCATGCACTCTCTAAACTCTTTAACATCCTTCGAGCCGCAAATTTGGTAATTTGGTGCAAAAAGAACAAAAAAATGTGTAGGGAAATTTATAAAGAAAAATGGAGTATCTAACATTAACTGGCTCCTTTGACGTCACGTCCCTGTCTCATAAATCTCTTAGATCATCACTTCACTCGGCCGGAATTAAGTTGAAAAATGGTCGACTCTCTATGTTTAATCGCACGAAAAAAATAAAAAAATAAAATAAATAAAATAAATAAATAAAAATAAATAAAAATAAATAAAAAAAAAAGGAAAGAAAATAAAAAAGAAAGAATAAAATGTCAGAATTAGAAAATTCTTTGAACATGAATCTCAGAATGACATATATTTCGATAAAAATAAATAAAAATAAAAAACAAGTGCCAAAGGGACTTTATTATTTATGTACTTCATCATATTTATTTTTTTTATTATTTAGCTTTTTCCCTAGGTAGTGTCATTGCCTCCAGGACTTTGAATAAAAATAAAATTTTATGAAATTAAATGGTGCTTCTCACCATTTTTCTTGAATGATGTTGCAGTAGCATCTGTAACTTGAGTTGACGCCACTTGCGTGGTCCATGTAATGTTAGCTATAGAATTGGCAAAACAAAGTCAGTTTACAGTTGTAAGCATTTTAATCACGAATATTTGAGAAAAACAAACCTGATGTTGCAGTAGCATCTGTAATATGAGTTGACGCCACTTGCGTGGTCCCCGTAATGTTAGCTATAGAATTGGCAAAACAAAGCTAATATGTTCCTGTAAGCTAGGATTTTAATAATGAATATTTGAGACAAACCAACCTTTTTTCTTAACTTTCAGCTGAACGATGTAAGCGAGGACTCCGCCTTTGCTTTCACGAATATTTGCAACATATTTCAATTCATCGTCCAGGCTCACATTCTTTAACTTAAACCAAGCACGGCCCATTGTCAGGTTACCAACAAAATAAACCCTTTGTCGATATTTAGGATCCATATTTTTGTTGTAGTTCACAACAGTTGTGAACACATTGGTGTTGATAAACTGAGAATCAGGATGGTTCCCATTTTTTATTCCCCAGTTGGCAGAATAAATTATTCTTCCGTCATCTGTAGTCCAGTTAAACAAAGCTTCATCTCCAACATGACAAATGATTGGGTTTTCGGGTGAGATTACGTTACATGCTCCTGTAATAAGAAAGTTTATGAAATCGATTATTGCTTTGCAGATGTGGAAACAGCCGCCATCTTGGATGGTTTAACAATATCTAATTATTACTGGATTGTTTGTGTTATTATATCATGCAACATCCAACTCCCCAGGGAATGATTGAAAAAAATAGCAATGGGCTAAAACCTATGTACTGCTTTCTAATTCACTTCATGATTATGAAATAGTTAAATAGATAATAAATACTTAAATAGATTGAACAGATGACTTTTGATTTAATGAAAAGATTAAATCATATGGTGGAATTATGACATTTGAAAGAGAAAATTATTATCCTCCAAGCAAAATATCCCATTATATATATATATAACAAAGTATGTAATGTGGTCTATACTGGTGAAACAGTGCTCGATGCGTAGGGATGCAGAGCAATAGATATATAGTAAAGATTGGATTAAAGACGAGACATGTTCACTGTAACTCCGAGTTTCGTGCTTACGCACTCATCAGACAGACTTTAATGAAACATATTCCTATTACTGTGATATTTATATACAAGAGGTGTAATAATTATTTACAAAAGAAGTATTGTTCGGAAAGGAGTTAATTAGCTAGGCCTGGATTTCTATTGTTCATCAGATAGAACTTGTTTTCATGTCGGCATTTGGAGATCAATTCGGATCGCTTGTTTAAAAGAGTGTCGCTGTTTGTTTTGATGATAAGTAGCTTTTCTGTTAAGCACAGGTCACACCTCTTAGAAATGTTGCTGTATGGTCTGGCTGAAGTGATAATTGTCCATTCTATGTTGTAGTCTTTGTTGTTATCTTTAAGGTCCCAGATGTGTTTAGAAAGTTCGGTGCTGTTAGCGTATTTTCTATTTCGCAAAGATAGTTTGTGCTGAGTGTATCGTTGTTTGAGTGTTCCTTCTGTCAGGCCAATGTAGTTTTTCCCAGTAGTGTCCTCGTTTGTCGTGACATGAGCGTTGTAGATGATGCTGGAGGAGAGGCAGTTGTTGTTTAGAGGGCATTGATCATTTTTACGGCAGTTGCATGTTTTCTCAGAGGTGGTGGCGGGATCGGTATCGGTGTTGAAGATTTTCTTGTTGTGTTTGGTAATGGTGGTTTTCATGTTTTCCATGCAGCTGTAGCTCACTTTGATATTATTCTTATTGAAGATCCGGTGAAATCTGTGGTGCTTGGGAAAGTGTTTGTGTATGAGCTTCAGGAAGATGCTTCCGACGTTGGTTTGTACATTCTTGCTGTATGGAGGGCTGTGCCAGATGATGTTCCGTTGTCTGTTTCTTTTTGAATGTGTAGATGGTTTATGGTTGTTGTAGGTCAGGGTTTTGGTATATCCGCTGGATTTCAGGGCGTTTTCATAGATGGGTTTGGCTTTGTCGAATTCGGTCTTGTTGCAGGATATGTTGGATATTCTACGGTTGATGGCGTCTGGTAGTTGTTTTGCTCTGCATCCCTACGCATCGAGCACTGTTTCACCAGTATAGACCATATTACATACTTTGTTATAAATTTTATACTTTGTTATAAATTTTGAATGAATCTATTCCGGTGAATGGGACCAAGGGTTGAATTCCATCGTATCTGAACTCTGGAAATTGTTCTGCACTCCTTTCTAGTATCCCCTAGACATTGGTAATCTCTTATTAACTACTTTATTTATTGATAATAATAATTAATAATAAGTTTATTGAATAAAAAAACTTGTAGGTTGTAAACAGCGGATACAACCTTAAAAAACTTTGATTCTACATATACAAGTATACAAATATACATTTTTGTTCTCGCTACATTGTCATTTTAAAGTTTTATATCGTTTTTTTTTTTGGCCAGTATTTTAAATAATTTCATATATACTGCGATTTGTAATCTGTATCTTCCGGTTTGTAACCCCATTTCGCGAATTCATATAGCCAATCAGGATGGCAAAACGAATTGAATGTCTCACTTGTGAAAAAAACGTTTCTTAATCACAAAGGAGCTGTCAAAACGTATGGTTTTTTGGCAGCTTTGTCGAGCTTTTTCGTTCTTTCACGGCAAAACAAATTCTTACTTTGGTTCAGGTTTTTAACCTCAAAATATATTAGCAAGACGGTTGAGAAATCTAGAAGATTTGCTGCATTGGACAGGACTAGAGAGAGATTCATTTCGGAACAAAAAAAAAAAAAAAAAAAGAATACTCCCTTCAAAACACGAATAGTTATAGGCCTATTTACTGACGATGCAAGAAAAGTCCAAGAAATTCCACCAGAAGAATTCATTATTGCTAATGTGGGGAAAAAGGACGGCGGAGAATTTGAATTCGATTCTTCCTGCAACACTGTCCTTTTAGTGGAGCAGTCTTTGTTGGAGGACGATTTAAACATAACGACAAATACTGTAAACAAGTCGCCAAACACTGCAAATGGTTTCTTTTCTACAGCACGTTTGTAGCTACAAACGCATTAAGCGAGTTTTCAAGTCGTCCGACGGTGATGAAAGCCCACCGTTGCAGTCAGTGTTTGTTAAAATTTAGTTGCTATAAACAAAACCTTACTTGTAATATAAATTTTTGATTTATGGTTTACTGGAGTTTTCTTATTTGAAAACCATAGTTATTCAAACGGTATTTACTATCATTTTGCTCCTTTAGCACGACTTTGAAATTATAAAATAGTAAGATTAATTTGCTTTTAAATTTCTAAAACTGTACTCGTTTAAGTAACAAAAAACAAAAACGAATAAAGAAACAACTACAACATCTCAGCTTGTATCAAATAAACTTCATGTGGAGGGCACATGTACAACATTTTCGCACTCGTTGGTTGATATCAGAAAACGCACTCGTTCACTGCGCTCACTCGTTCGATTTCTGATACGTCACCAACTCGTGCGAAAATACCGTACACACACCCTCCCTATGAAGTAACTATATTTCACATACGATTACTTATTGCAAGTTGTAAAAACCTGAACGAAAAACACAATCAAAGTTATCGCCAGTTAAGAATCATTTTAAGAATTTCGAGCAAACTGATTATTTTTTTTATTTGAACCTCATTTGAAATTCGAGAAATTTTTATTTCACTTACATCTATTTTCTATAATTTAATATCTTGCGATATTATGAATTTGCAATGAAAAGTACGAGGAAAACGATAGTAGGGATGATCTAACGCAGCTAATATTTGAATATCTAAGTTAAAGTCCTCTAAAATGTCTACTGAGCTACATGTACTACTGTGATACATTTGCTCTCTGCGCTCCTGCGCTACTGCGCTCCTGTGCTACTGTAAGATAGGCAGCACAAAGGTTAGTCTTCTTGCAGCCGCTATAAGTGTCGTCACGCAACGCTCCCTGCGTAGGAGAGACTACACAAAGGTGCAATAACAAAAATTAACTACTTGGATTTGTTATTGCTCACGTTCGTTCTTATGTTTTAACAGGCAAGCAATATCCCCCTTCTCGCTTTTGCAAAGGGCTATTTACCATTTGATATTTTTTTGTCTTTCTTGAATTTGGCTTTATTTGAATTTTGTTTTGAATTTTGTTTTGAGTTTGGATATTTGAATTTTTGACATTAAAGTAATAAAATGAAACTAAGAAATAACCTGATATAAAGAGCCTTGACATGCATCCTCTATTTTAATTTAATTTTAAAGAGTTTGACAACATGTACACATCACGTCACTCAGCTGATTGGTTTAGTTGTAGGTCTAGCTTTCGGTTTGTGCACCGACTTCCTTCTAAAGAAATCAGCTTGACGTAGTCCTGGTGTTTATATATGTGTGACCCTCCGACACGACACAATTATGTAAAATACGACACTCAGACGCCTTAGTATTTCTTGGAAAACGCTTAAATAAATTAAAGAAACTGGGCAGTTATTTGTTTGTGTATCGTATAACTCAGGCTTAAACTTGCAAAATATTAATAAACGAAATAAACAGAACATTATAGAAAGCAGTTTTCAGCTTAGTTTTTGTCCATGCGTTCGTTTCTGTTTCCCTATAACTGCTATTCATAAATCGGAAGGCATAACAAGCCAAGAAATGTCTAAAAAAGTTTTGCTCGAATTGTTTACTATTTTCCACGTATTCGAAACTTATCGAATTGCTTTATCGCTAATTAAATTTGCATCGAAAATAGTAATGTACGGACAGAACCTTCAAAATCTTAGTACCTTATGTGAAAATGTGAGCGCTAAAAATAGGCACTGACAATACTTCAAAACAATCATGGAGGTGGTTTTATGCTCAAGAAATATATACAACATTGCAGTTAATCTTGTAAGATCTAAGGCCTGATGAAGGCAAAGGGTTTTTGGAGATGATATTTTGAATTACAATGTAAACTACGCAATATGAAGCGAAGATTCTAGAAAGTATAATCTAGTCAAAAACGTAAACAACCTTTGCAAGATTCGCGTTAGTAGCATACGGCTGATGACAGCTGAAATCTACCAAAAATATTTTTTTGAATATAGAATTATGGCAATTGGTCAAATAACATTATATTCGAAAATGTCATCATCATACGGCTTTTTTTATTCGAAATTAACCGAGCTTATATCTCACGAGCAGTTATTTGAACCTTTTTTTCGTAGGCTCTTTCATCAGAACTGCGTTTGGGTTCTGTTCCGGGGGAAACACCGGTGACCTAAGGATTAAGAGGTTCCAAATGTGTACTGGTGGAAAGCAATCGCACTTGCCTTTTTTTCTTTTTTCTTTCTCTTTTAATTTTCTTTTCTTTCTTTCTTTCTTTATATATATTTTTTGTTCTTTTTACAATTGCAGCTAATTTCTAGATTGATCACGAAGAAGTGAATAAATGAAATTAATGAGTATGGATATGCTTGATGCCAATATTTACATACTTGCAAAAGTAGTATAGGGAATGGGGGTTCCAGCGCAATCTCAACACGGGGCAAGATCCGTATCAAAAATCCACCTACGGACGACCCCCACTCCAAGTGTGGTTGAGGGCAACAGCGCACTTAAATATGTTAGTCTATATATGGAGTGCGAAGAATGTAAGAAGTTCGTTAACGACTTTTGCATAATTTGTCTAAGACCTAAAGTTATCGTACCTAAGCCAGAACCCTTTTGGTGTTGTGGTAAGAAAATGCAAATAGAAGATGACACGTCAGCACAGTGTTACGAGTGTGGTAAGAATATTCGTAATGCCGTACCAAATGCTACCAAAGAGCAATATTACGCCAATGGAGGTCGTACGAAGACCCCATACAAAAGAATAAAATACTTCCGAGACTGGATGAGTCATATCCAAGGTTATCGGCCGGTATATTTAGACGATGAAGTAAGGCAGAAAATCATAGACCACTTAGAAGAGCCAACCCCGCAAAGTCTACGGAAAACGCTGAAAAAATTAAAGCTAGGGAAATATTACAAAGCTATTCCCTATCTTTTGTCTGAAATTACCGGTAGGCGTATTCCTCATGTCCCAGATATGCAAAGGGCCGAGTGGTTATTCTGTCGGCTGAATAAGGATATTCCTTATTACCCCGACGTAATTTACGAAATATTTTACAAAATAGACCCCAACCACCCCCTATTAGAATGGATTCCGAGAAGATGAAATGTGCAGTCGAAATCCACCTACGTTCTTTTCAAAGCAGATGTCTACTGAGCGAGTTTTCTTTGGAGCTCCTCTTTTGCCTTCTGATAGATCTGTTTGCGAGATTCCTCGGAAAGATCTTTCACGATGGTTTTTTTATTGCCCGACTTTAATTCGCCATATTTCTTTTCCTCCGCGAGGATCAAAGAAAACTCCGTGTCGTCTATGCGGCGGTCCCGCAGAGCTTGGGAGACTAAGTCGGCGATGGTGTTAGCCTTTGCTCTTGCTAGGGCTATGTGTGTGTCGTGCTTGGATATCTTACCGGACAATTGCTTCATAATGCCTGTCGTAACAGCGGAAACGATGCCGCAGACGGCTCCAACGCTGGCCAAAGGAACGCCAACGACTATTCCAGGTCCGGTAAGCGAAGTAGCAACGCCAGTGCCTGTTAACGCCACGGACATGGAGCCGGAAGTTATCGCGATTTTATGTAGTATGCTTCGGGCTCTGGCGTACTTTTTCCTGACCTCTTCGTAGTGTTTCGCTTGCCCTTCCAAGTAAGCCAGGATTAAGTTTGCTTTGTTGAGCCTAAAGTTTTCAGCGTTTAATTCGTTAGGACCTGTATCCTTAGTGGTAGCGTGATAATTGGGAACATCTGGGTACAACTGAGGTGCTGAAGGTATAACATCCATTATATACTAATGTACGACGCTTTTGGGGATGATATTGAGGAGCAGCCACATCACGACAACCGGGATTATGCCAACTGGAGAGCCTTTAGGAAGATGTTTCCGCATGCAGACCCCAGTAAGTTCGAAAGAAGACCCGATGGGATTTACTATAACGGCGAAAGAATGTACAGCAATACAGACTTGGAGCCGCATGAGGAGAGGAAAAAGGCACAGCATTTGTCAATAACGAAGGAGGCACCCGTGCATAAAGCACCCAATTTTCCTAGAAACTTATTGTTAACTACGGAAGATTACCCATTTTACGATGCTGAAGGTGGTGTAAACGACTTTGAAACGATGGTAACGTTCCTGAAGATTTCAGTGGGTAGGCAATCATTTGATGTAGTAGTAAGGAATATCTATGGGGATACGATGTTAAAGCATACGTCGGGTAAAGAGGCCAGGGAATGGTTAGCAGGACCCAATATGCGATATTGGCCGCAGCAGTTAAACTTTGCTGTCTGGGCCGCCACTAAAGGTTGTGGCGTTGCCGCGGATATGTTTCACGTTCCGATCATGCGGTTTCACGTTGCCTTTACGGTAAGGAGGTTGTTGAAGGAGCTTAACGTACCTTTACCGGGAGATAAGGCATTTAATCCAATGAATAATCGATATAACGCCGCAGCCCTAGAAAGGTTAATTAATGAGTTCAAACCACAGCAAAGAGACTTTCGTTACAAAGAGGGTAAGACGCATGGCCTTGGCATCGTTTACGTTTGGGGTGCCAACGGTGAGAAGCCGGCCGATTATGGGCATCAGGAATACCCAAGTAATGAGTTAGAGTTCGGTGATATGGGTGGTGATAAGAGCAATAATTCATTAATTACCAGAATCCAATCGAACTACCTCGGCACTTGGGATCCATTCGTGTTGATGAAAGGAAAAGGTTTAAGGAACCTAGCCAGGATTAACCGCAGCATTGAAGCATTTGTGTACTGCATCTTAGGAGCGCAGGTAAATACCCGCAGCCCCATCGTTGGATCCCAAGGTGCTTCGCGGGAAACGCAAGAAGAATTCCTAACTTTATTTGAGTCTGCAATAATAGAAAATAACATATCTAAATCGGTGCAGAGATATCAATTAGCGGTGCAGCAGTCTAAAGTGCGACTGGATTACGCTTTGTCGCCTGGTTGTTGGTTAATGCCAAGTAATTTGGTTATTAACACCAATTCCGTTGTGGGTTATAACAACAAGCTGCAGCGAGCTACTAAGGATATGAAGTTTGGGGTGAATGACGTGAACTCTGACATGACCAAGGGCATTACTCACTTCGTAGAGAAACCAAAAAAAGAGGTAGAAAAACCATTAAAAAAGGCGTACGTGCCACCAAAGAAACCAGTAAAGAAGGTTACCGAGGAATATGACCATGACTTACTAAAAGCCGGCTTAGCCACCGCGGGTGTTGGTCTGAGCTATTATATATGGCGATGAACAACCCCTACGTAGCTGGAGTAGATTGTGTCTATACGACTTACACAGGCGAGAAAAAATACAACCAGGCATCTTGGGTTGATGTCACGGGCATGTCTGTAGACTTGAACTACTCGGGAAAGAAATTGATAATATGCAGCATTTGCATCGGCACGAGCAGTCACGCCAACGTGGGCTTTAGGTTCCTGGATGAGAATGGCGTACTGCAGCCTATGCGTGTGAAGACGAACAACAGGGAGCTTACGCATTTCTCCGTAGAGCCCAACCCCGGCAGCGCCGAAAATCTATCGGTTTGGACTTTCCACATGGTCGCCGATTGCCATGGGAAGGTAAAGCTGCAGATAAGAGTAGATGACACCGGGAGTGTTTGCATAAACAGCATAGAAAATCAAAGGGATACTATCTACAATCACAAGACCATTAGCACTCTTACGGTGCTTAGTCTCTAGAAGCAAACTATGTTTGCTGAAATATATGAACCCACACGCGAAGGAAGATTGGTTTCTTCATTATTTGGAGGAGAAGGAATACTTAGAACAGCATTGGTATGACACCGGGCTGTGGGTGAAGGTTGGGGGCTTGGGATTAATTATGTGTACTATTACCATTAACACGGGGTATTCGTGCAATGCTGGGTTTAGGATTGTCGATGAGAATGACTATTCATTACTGCCTTACAGAAAAAAAGATAATAATAGGAACCCGACCCATTTTTCGTCGGAGCCCCCACCGCGAAGCACAGAGGACATAACGTCAATAACTTTTCACATGATAGCCAATTGTCAATATGCGAAGCTTCAGGTTCTTCCCAACGACGTTGCCTACTTTCGAATAAATGGTCAAGGCGCTGCTTCCGCTGATGCTGCTTGGTGCCATAAACCCATTTCTACTATGACTGCCCTACCCCTGATACCAAATTATCAAGGCGGCGCGAATACTATCTTTACTTATCCCCAGTCGAGAACACCTCGGGCGCCCGACGACGATAAGCCGCCAGTAATACACAAGGATAAGATTAACCCTTCATCTTCTTCAGGAGTACCACTCCAATAGCGACGACCAAGATCCAAATGTTGTTGCCCACAAACTTTAGCAGTTCTCCGCCGGCCCTAAGTGCCAGGCCAAGAACGCTACCCAGCAGCCCAGGAAGACCGGCTGCCATCTTTTTTCCCAAGTCCGTCAGCCCACTGCCTAATTTCTTTACGCCCGCGCCTGTAGCCTTAAGCGTGGATAGGATGACTCCTACTACGCTCGAAATAGCAACCGCAAATGCCAGCGGAATACCATACTTCACCAGAGCTCTCTTTACCTTTTCCTTGGTGGTAAGCCCCAGCTCCTTTTCCAGGTTGTCCTTTTGCGCTCGCAATTCCGCAACTCTCTCCTGAAGGGCTTCTAATTCCCTTTGTGCTGCTTCCCTTTCCTCTTCGGGACGAGTTTGGTCATTGATTATTTCCTGCTGCCGCTCTATTTGTCCCTCCAGGTCTTCAATAGCCTGATCTCTTTGCCGGATTTGTTCTTCCTTAGTATTGATTTCAGCCATTAACCGTCGCCGTTCCACTAAAGAGCCGGCTATGGTGGTTTGTAGGTCCTTAGCGTCGTCTCTTGTTAGATCCAACTCTTGCAGGGCGAGGTTAAGAGCCCTTTGAGTTTGATTTCTTTCGCGACGAATTTTGGTTCTTTGGTCTACCAACTCCCTTATTTCTTGATCTTTGAATTCGACCTCCCTTTTGTGTGCGTCGGCAAGCCGCTGGTTTTGCTTCATGTATTCTTCCTCCCTTTCTTCCAGCGTTTCCCGCAGCGCTTCCGTTGAGGTGCCAGAGCTTTGAGCTTCTTCTAAGTCCCTTTGTGCTTTATCTCTTTCGCGCAGGGTTTTATCCAACTGGTTTCTCATTTCTTTCATTCTTTCATCTTGATGGGTGGACTTCTTTTCAGCATCAGCGAGTAGTTGACCTTGCTTTGCGTACTCTGCGTCTCTTTTTTCTAACTCCCTTTGCAGCTCCTCGGCGCGCTTTTCGATTTCAACCCTTTCGGTTAGGGCTCTCAACCTTTCTAGCATGCTTCTAGTAGCACGCTGAAAGCCTCTTAATCTCAAGACGTCACCCCTAACGTTGCCCTCCTCATCAAAGAGGTTTTGCGGTTTTGTCCAGCGGTCTTTGTCGGGAAATCTTAAGTCTTGGACGCTTATGAGGACTTTGTTTCCCTTTTCCGTGAGCTTTACGTCGTCAGCATCAAAGTTGTCGTAGCGCTGCGTTAGCTCTTGCATTGCCCACTCTACGGTTTCCCGCGCGGCTGCTTCGTCTGTGTTTTGAAGTTCCAAGTACTCGGGGACGGGGCTGCCGCGGTTCCTTGATTGCCACATGCGATTCAAGGCTGCCTTGAAGCTTTTCCACCTATTGCCATACTTGCTTATCAAGGCCATGTCGTAAAGCAAAGGCTTTGCCCCCGCGTCCTTAATCCATGCATCGTATTCTTCATCGTTAATATCGACTTGGCCTTCTTCGGTAAGGGGGTCAAAATCCGTTCCTTCTACTTCCATTATATATGATAAGCTCAAAGTTAAATCCCAACGTATTACCTAAGCAGGTTGGCGGACTGAAAGCAGAACGCACCTTTCACCGGGTCACCTTTACCCCCAGTAGCGCAAAGCCAGGGGAAACGCTGTACGTAGGCGTGCCCCGCCTAACAGATAACCTAGTATTGGTTCCTGGTACCTTGGCTTTAAGGTTCGACCTAGCAATACAACCCAGCACCAAGGACAAGCGCTATGCCGTCAATAATGTGGGTAGGAACCTCGTCTCTAAGATGAGAATCAAGTTCGCAGGGGAATCCCTCTTGGATTTGAATAGGTACGATCTGTACACCACGTATAAAGACTTATGGTTGACGGCCTTCGACCGTGAGCAGAAGATAGAGCAGGGAATCGGAAGCGTTATCCTACGTCAGCTTCGCAGCGAGACTAACCCCGCGCCTACGGACTCCAGTGGAGCAACCGCAGTAGCAGACGCAACAAGGGTAAAGACCGCCTATGGTAGCAAGTACGTTATCCCTTTAGATTTCGAAGTGATTACGAGTCATGGTGTGTACTACCCCAGGCAGTTATCTGAGTTACAGTTTGAAGTAACCTTGGTAGACACTACGAACGTCATAGGAGGAATGGACACCGCAATTAGCGGGGCCGTTGATCCTTATTCTATCACTAATCTAGAATTACAGTATGAGACCGTGTACAGCGAAGAGCTGGCCCGTAGCGCTGGCATGGAATACAGCTCCGGAAAGGCATTCCTTTACGACCACGTAGTGATGTATAAGACGTTTAGCTTCTTGGATAAGACGGATGAGGTTATCAACCAAAGCATTAACCTCCCCCGAAGAAGTCTTACGGGGTTGATGCTGGTGTTTGCCAAACCCTACGAAGCCGGTAAGCGCGACTCCGAGGCCTTTCACAACCCCAACATTACTAACGTAGGGGTCAACATAAACGGCGTTCCAAACAAGGTCTACTCCCAGGGGATAAAGCCCGCAGACGTGTACAGAGAGGCCATGCGCAAGTTTGGCGACCAAATTAGCCCCGAGGAATTCTTTAAGGATAAATATGCGCTGTGGATTGACATGCGCACCATTAACGACGAAGACCTACATGGTCAAGGCCTCCGTCTAGTAAATACGCAGGATGGCATAACATTGGAGATCAAGCGCACCAAGAATGCCTCCGCGGGCGACGGTGATAAAATAAACTGCTACGTCTTCGTCGTGTCTGACGCGCAGTTAAGCGTAGAAATGAACCAATTGAAAAGCGTTGCCTACTAGGACGGCTGAGGAATGAAGTCGTCAATGTTAAAATATTTCTTGAATATACAATGCTTCGCGTATTTGAAAGCAACGGTACGAAACTGCAAGTCGTGCAAGGCGATAAATTGTACTTCAAAGCAAAGGAAGTAGCGGCCGCATTGGGCTACGAACGCCCAAAAGATGCAATTAAGGTGCACGTTCGCGATAAATACAAGGTAAGGCTTAGCGAACTTAGAATGGAGGTGAATCGCCTCCCTTCCAATTCACACCCACATTCCCTGTATGTGAACGAATCCGGATTGTATCAGTTGATATTCTCCTCGAAGATGGCAAAGGCAGAAGAATTCCAAGATTGGGTCCTCGAAGAAGTCCTACCCGCGTTGAGAAAGACGGGTAAATATGCGATGAACAGGCGCTTCGACGGTCCAAACAAGTTAGTATTCAAGATCGAAAATGAAGCCGACCTGCATGCAAAGGTAGTCGATTACATGCGTAGGTTTTACCCTGAATTCATCATAGCGACGGGTCTTGGCGAACTTCAAGATTCAGACAGCAAGCGAATAACCTGCTGGCGAAAAGGCTACCAAGCCGGCCAGCCAGACCTTTTAATCCTAAATGCCCACAAGAAATACCGCGGGTTGTGTATTGAGTTGAAAACCCCAAAAGGAAACGGCGTCTTATCCGCGAAGCAATCTAAGAAAATCTCACAGCTGGACGTAAATGGTTACCTAACGATGGTTAGCAACGATTACGACATTATCTGCCGTGCCCTGATGGATTACGCGGATGGCATTCGTATTCCCTGTAAGGGCTGCGTAAAGCGGTTCAAATCCTACGACACTTTGAAAACGCACCTAAAAATATTTCATAGGTATAATGAAGCTCAACTTAATTCATTGGCGTGATCTTGTCCACGGCAAAGCATACGAAATAAAAAATTACGTCGTCTTCGAAGACATCGACCGTTTACGGTTAGTCCTCAAAGACTTAGAAGGCAAGGAATATTCCCTTTGGGCGCCGGATTGCGTGCGGTACGTAATTCAGGGCGAGGAATTCACCCACTTACGCAGCTATGGTAAGGTAAATGGCCGATGGAAGTTTGACATTGAAAGAACAGTCACTCCATCTCCTCTTTGTAGTTAAGCGCGTCTGCTAAAGTCCGCTGCGCTTTAGGATCCGCGGAGCACCAATGCCCCACAAAGGATCCTTCGGGGAATACCCTGTCGCAATGAAGGCAGGTGTATTTTTTACGCGGCGGCTTACGAGGGGTAATGCAGTCGGCAGGTAGTTCGCAAGTAATACAGTCCATATATTGAAAGGGTAATTAGAATGCCTCCCAGAAAGGCAGCTGCGTAGGCTAGCATATACCTTTAAAAGGGGTCCTTATTTTTATTTATTATTATTATTAGATTATGCAAGCGCCCTTAAAAGGGGTCTTTATTTTTATTTATTATTATTATTAAATATCCTTAATTCATTATTATAGAATATTCTTAATAATAATAAATAAAAATAAGAATGGGATTTGAGACTCTTTGCACAAACCCTACTTTACTATCTTAGGTCCTTTCTAACTTCTACGGGCTTTCCTTGCCGCCTCATTGCCGGCATGCCAGGCCTCAAAGCGATCTAAGTACTCCTTAAAGCCGCCTTGACCGTCGTAGAGGCACTGCCAAATATGTTGGTCACTTCTTTGACAGCCGCAGCGCTCACAAAGCGCCTCCCAATGTTCCCTGTTTTCCCACCTTACGCCTTCGACGCAGTCAAACTCCGCAAAGCGCTGGTCGATTTCCTTCTTCCGGTGCGTTAACTTCCTTTGGGTTTCCTTTGGGCAACATCGTGCAGCAACGTCGCCGTGCTCCTCGCAAGCCACGCTCAGCAGGTCGTAATTGCCGCGGCACCGATGTCGATGCCATTCGTCGTTCTTGTCCTCCTCGCAGCGCTCACATACGTTCTTTAGGCAAACGCGGTTATCCACGTGGTAATCCAACATCTGCGCGCTGCTAAAGAGGCGATTACACTCCTTACAACGCCTTTCGCGTGCCTTCTTAGCGCACACCTTCTTTTCAACGTGGTATTTTAACATTTGCTTGCTGCTGAACTCCTTGTTACACCGCTCACACTCCATATATAATAAGGATTTAATAAGCCTTATATGGGATACCGCATAAAGTCCTTAATGGACTCTTTTGCCCAGCCCGCCATCGTCAAGAGCGCACCAAACCTTTCCGCGCGCTTCAGGCCGCACATTTCATCGTACAACTCCTGCACGCGCTCTTTTAACCGGTCTATCTCCTCCCTTTGCATTTCTATGGTGTCTCTCTTATCTTTTGCGTCGGCGACAATTCTTTGCACTGCTTCCACTGGCTCCATATATATCAGGGAACAAGTTCCCTTCGAAAGAAGGGATATAAATGAACCCAGATCACATGCCTTGTAACGCTCTGATCGTAGGACCCACCGGCTGCGGAAAGACCCAGTTCGTGGTAGAGCAGCTATTAGGACCCTTTAGATACCGCTTTGACTACATAGTGCTGCTTTGCCCCACCTACGTGAACAACCGGACCTGGACGGGCATAGGAGTGAAAGATGACGACTTCTTTGTAGATATCTTAGACCCTAACGAGTTATCTGGACATCTTAAGTTTTGGCACAAACAATTCCCCAAGAATACTCAGACACTCCTCATACTGGATGACATTGCCTGTGGGGACGACGTAAAAAGACGCACCTCCGAATTAGTGAAGCTTGCCTTTAGTGGTAGGCATGACAATATTAGCGTTTGGTTGCTTTCCCAACAGCTTACCAGCGTCTCTAAGCCCTTCAGGGAAAACATAGGCTCTCTCGTAGTATTTTATACTCCGAGCCAGAGTGACCTGGAAACCATCTTAAGCGACTACGGCGGGGAGATAAGCAAGGAACAGTTACACGAATACATGCGGCACCTAAAAACGCACCAACATTCCAAGATGATCTTCTCTTTGAGGTTTCCGTATTCCATTAACATATATGGATATTGAGCAGCTCTTAGATGAAGTCCCCACACAGCTAGATGAAAGTAACCTCAAGGAACAACTCAACATCCTTGTGTCTTCGGGGAAGTGCAAGGAAATGATTGGTAAGGAACTTACCCATGAGCAAGTTAATAAGTTGTCAGAAGAGGAGGTTAAGAAGTTCCATAAGAGGTACGAGGCCGCCCTTGCAAGTAAGACCACCGACGCCGTCGCAGACTCCGCCATCCGACTTGCCACCAAACTCCTTGGACTTGCGCTGCCCATAGACGACGTGGAGCAACTACAGAAGGACATAAGAGATGACTATGTCATATCCCAAGAACTTAAGATAACCTACGGGTGGTTGTCTTTGAAGTGCGGTAAGTTAATGGCAGTCGCCTCTGCGGCACTTCACGTAGCTCAGCACGTCGACTTGAAGGAACTTGCGGGCACCTTTGGTGCCTCTTGGAAGGACTTCAAGAAGGATAGAGAAGTCGAAAAGGTCTTCCAGGCGGCACTTGCTGAGGTACCTGATCAAGTCGCCTCAAGTACTTAGTCAAGTCGTTGTCAAGTCATTGCCAAGTCATTGTCAAGTCGTTGTCAAGTCACCTCAAGTACTTAGTCAAGTCGTTGTCAAGTCATTGCCAAGTCATTGTCAAGTCGTCATCAAGTTACTTGTCAAGTCCTTCAAGTCCCTTAATATAAGATGAGTGGCACCGAAGAACAACCACCCGTAGAAGATACCAAGATTACCAAGGCTAAATCTCCAGGCAGAGTCGCTGCCGGAAAGAAGCTCGCGGAGATGAATAAAACGAACAAGGCAAAAAAGGAGGAAAAGGTGGAGGAAAAAGAAGAGGAATCCTTTATTAATCCGGGATACGTCATCGGCGCGTTAGGAGTCGCTATAGCAGCAGGCAGCCTTTACTTACAATGGCGGGCTACGAAGCCAAAAGTAGAACCACCAACATATCACGCACCTGTGGAGCCGGCTGTTAGAAAAAGTAAGATCCCTGAAATGGAGTAAATTTATCACCCGTGGCGACCTAGATTTTCCTTCTCGCTTTGTAATATAATGTCAACCGCGTTATTGAAAACTGTTGAAGAAGCAGCTATCATTACTTCCATCGTTGCGGGTATTGGTTGGGTAGGTAAGAAAGTGCTCAAAGAAGACTTTACTGAAGACCCAAGCAAGAGCTTCGCTAATTTTGCTAAGATGACCGCTGCCGTAGGCGGGGCTATCATGGTAAAGGATTACCTACGGAAGGAAAAGTACCTGCCTAACATATAATGGTTAGCTTAGTCGCAGGTGGAGTTATTGCAGCCTTAGCATTCACTGGAGCTAATTATGGTGGTAGATATCTGGATAGATTAGTTAGCGGTGATAGGAACGCAGAATCTAACGCTGAGAGGAAAAGGCACGACTTAGCGCTGGAGAAATATCAGCGAGACGTTGCGGCTTGGAATGAAAAAAGACAAGCTTACAGGGATTGGTTGGACAAGAACTACCAAGACAAAATGCAGGCGGATAAAAACTTCGAAAATACAGACTACGCCTTTAAACTTTATGCGCAAGCACACCCTGACTTTAGGTTAAAAAGGCCTCAGTTTAAGGATTACTATCAGCCTTCTAAGAAACAAAAAGATAAAGAGCTGGTCTTCGTAGGAGTCGCAGGGCTGGCCGGAGGCGTAGCTTTGGCGTATCTAATATAATGATCGTCTTTTTGGAAAGCAACAAGAATAACTTTACCACTTATCTGAATCCTCCCATCCGCGCGGAAAGGGTCCGGCTGGTTAGTTGTTCTTTGTACAATTCTTGGTATAATTTAATTAATGGCTTTGTCATCGGAACTTCCGGCACCAAACCAAAAATACCAGATTCCCATTACACCCCCATAACACTGGCTAAGGAGCTAGCAAAGCATGGATATACTCTTACCACAGGATTACCCCATGAAATGACATTTAAGAAAAATAATGGGAGCGCTAATTTAAAGGGCAGTTCATTGGTAGAACTCCTGGGCCTTACTAGTACCACGATAAATAGCGGCAGTACATATGACGTAAAATGGAAAGTCGCATCCTCTTACGAAGTCTATTGCGACTTGGTCAATAGTTACAACAATGGAGAAAAGTCTTCTCTTATGTCCAAGTTTCTACCCAAAGGTAATCCATTTGACCTGGTAGAATACACTCCCATTTCTTTGTGCTATGATTTGTCTAATTTGGTAGAAAGCATAAACATCACCATTAAAGTGGACGGAGAGACGGTGGATTTTAACGGACGTAAGATCAATCTCGTCCTATCCTTCGCTTGAATCAAGCGAAGCGCGATTCTATTCATATAATGGGCCGCGTAGAGGACAAACTCAAAAGGATTTACTATGGGCCTGAAGGCTATTGGAAAGGAGCGTCGGCCATCAAGAAACTCGCGACCGCGGCCAGGGTATCAGATGAAACGGCTAAGAACTGGCTAAGAAAACAAACCCTCTGGCAGGTTTATCTTCCCGTGCCCAAGTACATTCCCAGGCCCAGCTTCACCGTAAATGCCCCCAACGAAGTTCATCAGGCGGACTTGCTTTTCTTACCGCACGATAAGGTGAGAAAAAAGACCTATAGGTACGCTTTGACCGTAGTCGATATCGCAAGCAGATAAAAGGACGCCGAACCCATAACCAGCAAGGATTCTGGGGAAGTCGCAGAAGCCCTAGGTAGGATTTATAAGCGCGTCTTGAAATGGCCTAAGCTGCTGCAAGTGGATGCGGGGACGGAGTTTATGGGCGTGGTTACTAAGACCCTGAAAGACCACAGCACTAAGATTAGGAGAGCCGAAGCTGAGTACCACAGAGGTCAGAGCATCGTCGAAAGATTCAATAAGACCCTGGCTGAGCGCCTCTTTGGGTACCAGTATTGGAAAGAGCTGGAAGATCCCTCCAAACGCAACAGGGAATGGACTCAGAGGCTCCCCCAGGTCGTCGCGGCTTTGAACAACGAGGCGGCCAGGGCTACGGGAATGAAACCCAGGGATGCCATAAAAAAGAAACACGTGGAACACAAGTCCTACGTCAGAAGTTCAAGGGCGGTCTTCCCCCATGAAAAAAAATTAGGTAATGTCACAGTCCGATATCTCTACGGACCGGGTGAATTAGAAGGAGGATCCAAAAGAGCTACGGATCCTAATTGGTCTTTGGAAACTTACCAGATCCGAAGCGTAATAGCTAAGAAGGGTCAGCCCATCTTGTATTATCTTCACGATGGCCCCACACGTGGGTTCGTCATGGAAGAACTGCTTATCGTGTGATGTCCGAATGCTATCGTATGCACTCCGTCATCACACATCCATCGCTTACCGTCAAATGCAGACAGCGACACCTTCTCCTGTGTAACGTTGTGTATTTGATGTCCGTAGCTGCGCAGGCTGTTCATTTTATGTCGCTGTTCCTTGCGTGTTTGTAATACGTTGAGGTAGGACTCGTGCGTAATGTCCTTCTTAACCACGTACTTTTTTACGCCTTTAGCTTTCTTTTCTACGCCGTCTAACTTTAGCACGCTGTACATCTTGGGTTTCAGCCCCACGTATTCCACGATGGGTTTTCCTAACATTTCGTCTTTCATCTTCCCAATTACCTTCTTATTCTTCGCAGAGTAAAGGAAGTGCTCCTTCGGGTAACCGCTGGTGTCGTACTCGTCTATGTCGGGGAGGCAGTCTTTGTAAACGTCTTCCGTTTGCACTTCTAGAATTAGGGAGTCGGTGTCTGTGTACAGGAGGCGACAGCGGTCTCCGTACTTTGGCTTAAGCTTATCGTAGTAGAACTCGTACATAAGCAGCTTCGATAGATCCAGCACCGTAAAGCCTGTGTAAACGGGCTTGTTTAGTAAGAGGTTTGCCCTTTTCATGTGAATCACGTAGAAGTTCAGCATTTCTACGTATCTAACGAAGCCTGGCTGTGACACGTATGCTTCTGCTTCCTCTTTGGTGCTGACTATTTTTACGCTTACGCGCTTGCGGATGTTCTCCATTGTCTTTCCGAACACGCTGTTGTTCATCAGTTTGAAGAGGTTTTTCTCGAAGTCATTTTTCGCTGCGGTACGCTTTTGCGTGTTAAAGTCAATGTAGGGGCGCATCCAGGGTTCCTGCGTGAATTTTAGGACTCTGTGGATCTTCTCTACGCGCATTCCGTGTCGCACGTAGAACTGCAGGTTGCGGTAATGTACCACATACTTCTTCTTATCCATCAGGTTCATAGTTAGTTTCCTGTACGGTTTGTAACCAGGGCACATTTGCTTTTGCAGCGGACTTAGCTGCTTAAATGGTATCTCTATCGCTTCTGGTGCTAAGGGGAACTCATTGTGTTCGTCGTGCAGGCGCTCTGGGTACTCCAGATCCACTTCTAAAACGTAACCCTTGTCTTCCTCCTTTCCTACCTGCATGTAGAAGTCTATCGGCTTCACTGGATCCCATTCGAAGTCTCTCACAGGTAGGTACTGTGACATTGCCCAACCATAAAGGTTATTCGCATCCAGGTAGTAAATGTATGTGGTTGGTTTCTCTGGGTCGTGCTCTACTAAGGGGTTGTTTGCGCGGGCGTAACGTCGGCTGGGCCCGCATACGCCGCCACGAATACCGTCTTCCATTAACCGATACATGTCGTATTCCGTTAGGAGATCCAACTGCGCATTTGTCTTCTTTAACAAAGCACTCCAGCTGAGCCCAGGAGCCGTGTAGAAATTAGCGGGATCCAATCCGTAATATTCCATAGCCATCTTTCTGAAGCTTTGGAAAACATCTGCAAGCAGCACTACGTCAGACCTTAGGTAGATGTCGTGGTAGTCCCCCATGTTCTCACAGGAGTACTTTTCCCACACGTCTAACGCATGCTGGTACTCCTCATCCTTTATACCGGACTCGTTTAGGGTGCTGTAGAAGCGATCTTTGGGTGGTAGGGACTCTTTGAATCGATCCCAGGAATCCATGTATTCATATGGGTAGACTCCTTTCCTTTCCGCGCCATATTGACTGGAAATGGGAAAGTTGGTGTTATACTTTACGAGGTTTGCTAAGGAGTCCGCCATAAACTGCTGCGAATCTAAGAACTTTAGCTTGCCCACAGTTACGGACATGTAGCGCTCTTTGTTGTTGGGTATGCATTTGACGTCGGAGCCGTCTGTTCCTTGTAGTAGCAAATGGGAGTCGTAACCGCGGAGGTTGTGAAAGAATACCGGAATCTCCATGTCTGGATTTACTTTGAAGTTTATATTGCATTTCCAATGAGCCGCTCCTCTGTATTTACCAGTGATGTGGCAGTGATCCCTAACCTTATCCACATAGAAATCCTCAACAAATGCTTTGTGGCAGTGAATGCAGTGCGTGGAGGGCTTTCCCGGCTTCTCCCCCTTCTTAGCATACTTCCCGCATTTAAAATGAGCTTCTCCTAGATACTTTCCATCTTCATCCCATGCTTTCTTGGCTCGTCTTCCAAACTGAAGAAGCGTATGTTGACAAATGTGGCATTTTTTTGCCTTGTTAAAAGCCTCCTGGTTCTCTTTGGTAAATTCCATCTTCTTTGGACGTCTTAATTGTTCTCTAATCTCCCCCTCCTCTTCTCGCAATGCTTCTAGAAACTCATTAGCTGCGTTCTTACCTCAGTAAATCACAGGAGGGTTTGCTTTACCGTCTGATCTGACTACTATGTAACCAAAGGAGCAGATCTCGTGTAATCCTACCTTATTCGTGGCACCACGTTTCTGCTCTTCCTTAGTTATCAACGCTTCGAAGTCTGCATATATCACGTAAGGCACTTGCATCTGCTTTTGATGGTCTGCGTATGAAAGCTCTTTGTTGGTGGGTATCTGGATCCGTTGCGCCACTTCTTCGACTCCGCGGCAGATCTCATCGTGTTTCTTTAGGGCATTTAAGGATGTAAATGACAGCAAGCAGCAGTCACAGAAGTACCTTTTGCCTTTGTGCTTAGTATGTCTGTAGAATAGTCTGCTAATGTGTTTAACCCATGAGTAGTGTCCGCCGTGGTAGAATAAATGTACGCGCTCTCCTTTACTTTTTGACAGAACTAACGGTACTATCGTCTGCTCTCTGACTCCGTAAACGTTAATTGCTAGATCGTTTATTTCCTCAAATATGGGGATGTCTATCAACTGCATGGGAAATTCCACACCATCCCACTCTAAATCATCTGTGGGATACTTACTTATCCTACAGGGATCCTTCTCTGCTGGATACAGTGCAGACCTGATTGCCCACATAAAGCATCGATTGTCTTCATTCTTCACGTTTACAATAGCCTTCTTCCTTTCTACCCACGTTGGTAGCGGTACGTAACTCCCCCCTCGTATGGGTACGTACCTGGCTATACTTATCTCTATTCCTTCAACCTCCTCTACTGTCCAACCCGATCCTTCTTTCGTGTAGTTAGACAGCGACTCCATTATTGCTTCTAAGGCTTCACTGAGTGACCTATCCAGATTCGTGGATTCTAATATCACTAACGACTTTGATCGCAACATTGCTGTCGTCATTACCTCGTCTTTTGACAAACTTACTTCTACCATTATGCTCGCTTTCAGGGCTCCTAATTCTTCTATACCTTTTCGGAGAGTCCTTTTAACCTTCCTTTCTGACTGACGCCAAAACTGTCTAACGTCAATCTCACCGTTACCGGGTATTGACACCGTGCTGAAGTTGCTTTGGGATTCCATCTATATAATAGGAAATATTTTATACCTAATACCAAGCACTTTTTAGGTCGTCGTAGTCGTACTCACAGTCCTGACAATGCCAAAACAATTTAACCTTAGTCTCAAACTTCTTACCACATCCACAATCATAACTGCTCATACACTTCGTCTTCATTTTCAAATGCTTTTTCAAATCCGCTTCTTTCTTAAAAGTTCTCTTACATTCTTCGCACTCCATATATAGACTAACATATTTAAGTGCGCTGTTGCCCTCAACCACACTTGGAGTGGGGGTCGTCCGTAGGTGGATTTTTGACGCGGGTCTTACCCCGTGTTGAGATTGCGCTGGAACCCCCATTCCCTATACTACTTGCAAAACAGTAATATTATGCTCAGAAATTTGTATGGAAAATATGAAGTTCAGTCTTGGGAAGGCAATTCTTCGATTGCTCGTTACGTCATTGCGGCCTCTCGGGGCGCGTTGGTGCCATTTAACAAAGATTTCTTATTAACATCCATTGTTAACGGCACCACGATTGCCGCCATGCTTTTGTCTTTTGACTCTCTTGGGAATACTTGCGACCCATCAATGCAGAAGCGACTTACAGTGATCAAGAGTTGACGTTATGCAGGCATGAACAAGTGTCTCATTTCTCTTGAAAGAGATTTTACGAATTATTGAAAAGTTACATAGTTACAAGTTATTATATAATTCGAGTAGCCCACAAGTGCATGGAATGATTTCAATATGTATTACGTATACAACAAACTGCTGTATGCTGTGAATGTTTTAGTCAAAAGAACTGCATGGTGATTCTAAACAAATTATTGGCAATAACCAAGAATTTATCCAAAGATATTTGTTCCAATATTCGAATCCTAACTCGAATCCTAACTCGAATCCCAACTCGAATCCTAACTCGAATCCCAACTCGAATCCCAACTCGAATCCTAACTCGAATCCTAACTCGAATCCTAACTCGAATCCTAACTCGAATCCTAACTCTGGGGTTAGTTTATCTCGCCGGATTCAGGTAATAAGAAGTTCAATCAATCAAGAGATGAGGAAATGAACCTTCTTACATACGATATTTTTTGGGGGTTGGAAAAGTGTTATTGATGTAGTGAATTTTCAAGTTATAATTGTTTTTAGGGAATACTATTACACGTTGCCAGAGAATTATGTATTTCGCTGGTGAAGGAGAAAATCCTAAAAAAAAAAACTTGTAACACAAGTTGATTACGTCGATTATTATCTTCTTGTTCTACATAGTTTCTTCCCATGGATTCAGGTGATATACACGGTGTGCGTACTTGTGGATATTCAAAGTTATCTAATACCTACATTTGGAGCGTTTTTATAGAGCCTTTCGGCGAATGGTTTGACACTTTAAATGTTACTTTTTAATTGGAGGGAGATCAGATACTTTATACCAATTAGTAACAAGGGCGTTATTTATTTAACGAGGGCATAACACGAAATAGTGTAGAAACACTAATAAACTTGTGGCCCTAAATATAATTATTTTGATAACAATTGATAAGTTTCCATACCTGTCACGCATGTGCATATCAATGCATACTGTCGAGACTCCCCCCATCACTGATCACGGCCTCATCTTTGCTAGCATATCATCTTATTTTATAATTTTACTAGTAAAAAATTTCCAAATACCTGATTGAATCATCAAGTAATAAATCAGGATCTTCGTGAATGGCTTTACTGCAGTGAATTCTGGGAAAGGCAATAAAAACATCATATTAAATAGCAATTCAAACCTCGGATGCATATAAGCTACATATAGTGTGGCACACCCTGTTGTTCGAGACTCGACTCTCGTGACGTATTGTTTTTCTCGGAAATATTAATATTCAAAATTAAAGTCACGCGCGAAAACTGCCTCGACACCTAAACCAAGTAATGATTTTGCACTGTTTTTTTTAAGCCGAATTTAGCATTTAAGTACAATTTTGAGAATGCAGATTATTTGAATCAAGGAAAAAAAAGCGATTATCACTGGCGCAACTTAAAAACATTGTAACGCAACAACCAGGAAAAAGAGTCTGTGTTTAAGGATGCAGCTCTGTAATTCTATTTTATCCATCTACATATAACCCTTATTTACTATGACAGACCCAAGCATTGTTGCAGTAGCCCGAACCGACGAAGGAAAAGAAGTCGTAAACGTAGCGTCGGTATACGTCTACGTGTTTAAGAACAAACGAACATAAAAGTCTTGACCGTATGTCAAGCTTTTGAGTTTAAACCAAGTATGATTTAAAGTGCCTATCATTCTTATTTTTTTACCTTTTTATATCGAAATATAAGCTATTCTAAGAAACGTGTCCAAATAAGTTTTTGATTCTGACGCTTCTTTCTTTCTTTTTTTTCTAGCGATCAAAAGTGCGAAAATAGGCATTTCTTTGACTCTGGCCGCGAAAAATGATAACTTAGAGGACTGGGCTGTGACGTTAGAGGAGTAAGTTGGGCTTAGATGTTTCCTCATTCTCTCTAGATTTCACTAGTATTTATGACCAATTTGCCGTTTTTTTACCCTTTCAAAAGTCCTCATATTTCTGATTAGAGGATATTAATTTTATTCAGACTTCAGGAATGATATTATTTTTGAATTATTTTAAGAAAAAGAAAAGCAGCGAGAAGTTAAACGCAACCTAGGGAAAACCTCATATTAGGCTGTCACGCTCAGAACCAAGTGTAATAAATTAGCTTCAAAAACTTATAGATTTCACATACAGTAACTCTGAGCAATACATGTACCTACACCCTTTAATCATTGATGTTTTGGCATTATTCTTGTTAATATCCCATGTATTTATGGATGAGTATGTGAGTCCGTGCCGAGCAAAATTCTTCCAGGTTGTCATTCCAAATCAGAAACATCAAATATAAATAACAGAAACAATGAAATAACTCCAGGTAGCTCACAAAAACTTTTTCAATGTAGATGTCTTAACAGTTTTCTAAATATCTAAACATGAAATGCGTTATATATTTATACTGTAGTAGTTCAGTCCAGGAACTACAACTGTAAAAACTGACTGGTTGAAATAACCAAAAAAAAAAAAGGTTATAACCAATCGCAATGGTCGTTTCAACCATTTTTTATTGGTTGATAAAATAACCAATAATAAAATGGCTCTTATTACCAAATTTATTTTGGTTAAAATGACCTATATACTTATAACAACTGGTTGATGAAATAACCAATAATAAAATGGTTCTTATTACCAAATTTATTTTGGTTAAAATGACCTATATACTTATAACAACTGGTTGATAAAATAAACAATAATAAAATGGTTCTTATTACCAAATCTATTTTGGTTAAAATGACCTATATACTTATAACAACTGGTTGATAAAATAACCAATAATAAAATGGTTCTTATTACCAAATCTATTTTGGTTAAAATGACCTATATACTTATAACAACTGGTTGATAAAATAACCAATAATAAAATGGTTCTTATTACCAAATCTATTTTGGTTAAAATGACCTCTATACTTATAACAACTGGTTGATGAAATAACCAATAATAAAATGGTTCTTATTACCAAATTTATTTTGGTTAAAATGACCTATATACTTATAACAACTGGTTGATAAAATAACCAATAATAAAATGGCTCTTATTACCAAATCTATTTTGGTTAAAATGACCTATATACTTATAACAACTGGTTGATAAAATAACCAATAATAAAATGGTTCTTATTACCAAATTTATTTTGGTTAAAATGACCTATATACTTATAACAACTGGTTGATGAAATAACCAATAATAAAATGGTTCTTATTACCAAATTTATTTTGGTTAAAATGACCTATATACTTATAACAACTGGTTGATGAAATAACCAATAATAAAATGGTTCTTATTACCAAATTTATTTTGGTTAAAATGACCTATATACTTATAACAACTGGTTGATGAAATAACCAATAATAAAATGGTTCTTATTACCAAATCTATTTTGGTTAAAATGACCTCTATACTTATAACAACTGGTTGATAAAATAACCAATAATAAAATGGTTCTTATTACCAAATTTATTTTGGTTAAAATGACCTATATACTTATAATGTTAATTGACAGCCAGGAACTTCACAAGTGATGTTTAGGTTGGGGTCATTCCTGTGGACCTTTATAAGATGGCTAAGCATAGCACCAATTGCAATGGAGAAGAAAGTAAAATATACTTGGCATTTCAGTTTGTTCATTGTGTTCTCAATGAAATTTAACTCTTGATACCCAGTGCAAAGATGGTAAGCTGTTCGACCTTCGTGGCCACATGTAAGAAGCTAATGGTATGCAACGTAAACAAATCCATTTCCGGTAGAATGCCATTGGACGACGGCTTCTTTACAGATGTAATACGAGATATTTGGAAAGATAATCTCGTCTTTTCATTGGCTTAACTTTAGAAGCGTGATATTCAAAACCTTAACTTCACGTGCGAACTTCCTTCTCTTCTTCGCTGGCTGCGGTCCTGTACGGTTGTTCTTTATAGCTTTCTAGTAGTCCTTTGAAGTTTGAAGTTCATGATGTCCACGAGAGTATTTCTCGCCTTTCAACTACTTCGGACATTCTTGTTTTCTTAAAAGAAAACCATTTGGAGGAGGCAATGGAAGAGTTTGAAAGTAAGTTTAAATTTAAAATGTTCGTTTCTTGTATTAGGGATTAGAGTGAACGCCAACGCCATAAAGTAAACTGGACTTTACCATGAGTTGATGCGTAAAAAAAATTTTCTTCGGTCTAATAATAAGTATTTCAACTGCTTTAAAGGTGACTCGCCCGAGAGCAGTGTAGCAGAAGTTATAGGTGACTCGCCCGTAATCTGCTTTTGAAGTACACTCCGTTCTCTAAGTGATAATGAATAATAAGCTCAATTTGCTTATAAGAAAATAAACTGTTACAAAGTGGACGGATCATACTTATTTAAATTTCAAGCTGAAAAATTCTTGTCTTCTTTTCTTTTTTTTACTGTACATTTATAGAAATGGAAAATCGCTGTATATTTGCTTCTCTGCCTCATATTCTTGGGGAAAAGCAGAGTTCCAAGCACTCAGTTGGGGAGTTATTTTGGAACATCATACCAGTAAGTATAGAATTGAGATATCGAAAGTTATATGATAAATTGAACTGCCTAATTATAATGTATGAGCGCAGCGCTATGAGAGCAGTGGAGAAAATACTTGATATCTTGTTAAACTAATAATTTACTTATCTTGTAAATTTTGGTAAAATCAAGCACCCCCAACAAAATCCCAACTACCATTCTTCAATTTGTTAAAATCCCAACTATTTTCCAAGATTTTGTATTAAGGGAATTTTAGCTGTGTCAATTTTTTAAATAAGTGTCAAATGGCTTCCTAACTAGAAATGAAATATATTTATACATGTCGACAGGGAATGAATGGTTTTTGGGGTTTTTCTCAGGGTTCTCCTCATTCCCTCCCTCTGCAAACAAATCAACTTATTAATGTTTTTATTCTGAACTGAGCATGGGAGAGTTATGATATTGGGTGGCTTACTTGTAGGGGTTACTTGATCCACCTGGAATTGTGAAAAAAACTATAATAATTATTGAGAATGTTCACTATTTAAATCATGTACCAAAGTAACCAATAGTAATAAAGCAGGTTTCTCATAGATTATTATAACCATTTTTTAGAGCGACAGTGACACAGATACAAGTCAAGTAATTGCCAAGTCAAGTAAATCTTTGAATGTCTGAACCATTTTAGGTGGCAACTATAGATTGACATGCATATTAGCAGAGCTTTTGTTAATGTTCCTTTTTTATATCAATGTAGAAGTGTACAACAATAATAACTAGTATTGAAGCTATTTTAAAAAATTATATGAGTTTTAGTGTTTGGTAATAAATAGAATGAAATGGTATATGTTATTAGTGCTTATTTATTTACCAATTTAAAATGGTAGATTCTACCAATTGTTATTTTAATCATAACAAAATTGGTAGAATCAACAGGGCGTAACCAAAAAAAAACTGGTTATCTGAGATGCATTGGCTTGACCAATAACAAATTGGTTATATCAACCAATACATTTGGTTATTAATAAAAATCAATTTTATTTGGTTGTTTTTACCTAATGTTTATTGTCTAAAACTACCAATTAAATAATGGTTACATACATCAACCATTTTTATATAACCAATTGAATGGTTATATTAACCAATTAAAAACTGGTTATCTGTGATGCATACATTTTACCAATATTTTTTTGGTAGTTTCAACCAGTCAGTTTTTACAGTGCATGTATGGGTACGATAGAATACGTTGAATCAAAAAAAGCTCGGAGGTATCCTAACTACAAGCTAATTTTGAAAAAGCATTTGATACTGTTTCCTGGGATTTCATGTTTAGAGTATTAAAAGTTTTTGATTTTGGAAGCTCCTTTATCGCTTGGATTAAAACTTTTTACACGAATATATCTAGCTGTGTTAGAAATAATTGTTTTCATACGCCATACTTTAGTATTAAAAGAGGAGTGCGTCAGGGGGATCCGCTCTCTCCCTATTTGAATGGCAAGTAAAATGTTACTTGTTATCAACTTCGGTTTCCTATAACGACTCTAGGAATTTCCAGGTAGGAATTTCTATATATGTTGCTGTACTTTTGGTGTATTTACTAAGCTTTTGACAAGTTTTATTCCCAGCCAATGAGATAATATTTGTGATCGGGTCGGAACCGCTTCACTTCAGTCACCTCGCTTGCTTTGCTAGGTTGTGTTCGCTTCACTAATATACCAGTAAATTAGGCTACGAATCCCGATGAGAACTGGAAATGGAATCATTAGTTAATGAACTTCCTCATAGAAGCCCAAGAAAGAAGTTAAAAGTCCAAGGACTTCTAAAAAAACCCCAAGAAACGCATGGACGTTTCAGTATCCCATACATTTCTTTGTAAATCAAGAAGAGCGTGTTGCTCCGCAACGCAACGCAACGCAACGCAACGCAACGCAACGCAACGCAACGCAACGCAACGCAACGCAACGCAACGCAACGCAACGCAATTTATTGGATGATTTGTGGACTTTATTGGATGATCTGTACTTACCTTTTGCTTTTCAAGTAAAATTAACAAGGAATTCAAAGCGTAAAAATGTCGGCCATGGAAAACGTTGTCGGATAATTTTTCAAGAGCAAAACTAGCCCTGGGGTGGACGCAGGGTTTTGTATATGTGACAAAATCTTCCTAGTGGGAGAGTACTAGGATCGAAAACAAAGACTCGTGCGAAGAAAACGATTTAATGCATTTCCATTTCATTTTTTCACTTCATGGTTTCCCTTATGGGTGACACTGTCTTCATCTCGAGGGAAAGAAAAAAATTGAAGACTTTTTGCCCGATGGATTTTATTTTCATCTTTCAGTTTTATCTAAATTGGGCTTCATCTTCTAACGGAAGCTCCGCTTTTAGGCAGTGCCTAAATATCTATTATATTTAGTCTGACCATGACGCATTTTGTATACTAAATACAGTAATATTGTCGAATGCATCTTCTTTATTTTTGAGTCGTTTGCCTGTTGACATCTTAGGAAAATATTTACCACAAGTGTGACCCCGATTGTCTTCGTGCATCACTTTGGAACGTCGTCATTGATGTCCTTTTTAGGTGTGCCGGAGGGAAGATAATTAGATGAATGCAATATGTATCCTAGTGAATATTCTATGTTTAGAAACGAAACAGATAATTTTAACGGCTTGTATTAGTCTACATTCCTCAATTCTCTGTAGCTCGATCGACAATATATTTTTATGTTTTTCATGCTTTCTAGTTACAATTTCGATATGAATATTCAGTGCTGCGTTGCATGAGCTTGTTTAAAATTGGCGAAAGGGAAACCCCCGATGCCGGTTTATTCAATATAAAATCTAAGTTTAACTTTTCATGTGACAATATTATAAGCGATGAAATTCAGCCCTAGTAAAGGTGAGGGCATAACACGAGTTATAAAACAAGAGGACAGGTATGGGGACGAGGTGGGAATTTCGACGCTACGAAGAAGAAAGTGTGCTCGCAAGGGCTAAAATGTGGTTGAACCCTGGGCGTATGCGATTAAATGACCAACCTCATACGCATGCCCATCCTTGATAGATAAACCCTATTAGGTAATAGCAAGAGAATATTCTCTTGGTAATAGTGAACACTAAATTGCATCTCGCGATAATGTAACACACGCTACTGATTTGTTTACAATACACTTAGTAAAATTACTGACTACTGGTAAAAAGTAGGGATGCATAATAGTCATGCTAATTAATAATTAAACCTCGAGGTCAAGTGGACTACGTTTTGATAGTCAAGCAAGAAAACATAAAATATCTGTTTTGTTTAAATATCTTATTTTAAAAATATATACTTTCCCAACTCGAATGAGATTGAATTTTTGACATTCGAAATCATACTTAAGAGGCTGTGCACGTAAAAACCGACCGGTGGGTTCTGACTCAAAAAATCGATTTCCCTGATTTTTTGCTCATTTATAGGGTTTTACCATAGAATAACCAAAATGTATTTTTTATGTTTTCATTGTTTTTATTTCCCAAGAAAATTAGCTCCAAAGTTCGAGCCAGCTTGGAGGCTCAAATTAGCATCAATACAAGGGTTTCAAAACTCGTTGCGGAGCAAGGTTTTCTTCTTACATTATTGACAAATAAGCCAAGAAAACTTTATATCAATCATATGAGAACGATTCTGTGCTAAAATATTGACCTTTTTCTCAAAAACGAATTTCTGGCAAATTTTTGAACACAGTTTGTTCGGCTCAAGCTGGTTTTACCACTGGTCTTTAAATCGGAATATTTTAAAAGTGGCAAAGTTTCAAACCTAAAATTAGACCAATTCTGATAGATCTAGACTTATATTTCAACTTTATTGGAAAACATTTGTCGGCCGATGCAAATCGACTTTGCGAGCTTTCATCAAAGTTACTATATTTTGATCGTTTATCAGCTGCCGAATAATAATAAATAATAATAATAATAATAAATATTTCTTATATAGCGCCTCTTCCATAAATGTCCAGTGGCGCTTTACAATAAATTCAAAACTAAATTATCCTAAAAAAATACTAGACCTAAAAAAGAAAAATTAAATCAAGAGCTAAAGTACCTTAAAATTACTTAATAAAATATTAATAAAATTGCAATAATATCCCTAAATAATTCCTAAAAATATATAAATAATCAAAAGTGCTCTAGTTTTTGACGTGGCTTAAATAAAATCGCTATATACCGATTTAAACAGAGGCGTTTTCAATTTAGACTTAAAGCATTCTAAAGATTGGCATAGTCTTATATTCTGTGGCAGGTCATTCCATAATATAGGCGCAGAGATAGAAAATGAGCGTTTGCCATACGATTCTAAGTTATAAATTGGAACTACTAATTTCTTATCTGATGCTGATCTTAGAGTACGCCTAGGTGTGTAAACTTCTAAAAGATCAGTAATATACTGTGGTGCTAATCCAGCTAAAGCCTTATAAGTAATTAGCAGTATCTTATACTTAATTCTTTCCTTGATCGGCAACCAATGTAGCTTGAACATTATAGGTGTTATATGGTCTCTTTTTTTTGTTAGGGTAACTACTCGTGCTGCTGCATTTTGCTGCACTTCCGGTCTGTGAGTAAAACACAACAATTTGTATAATTTGATCTCAAAAACAAGACAAAAAGTCACAAATAAATTTTTTTTTTTTGAGTATATAAATAAAAAAGATAACTTAGAAAGAGAAATTGCCAAATAATTACGCCTTAGGCCTTCAACAAAAGAAATTATAAACACTCACTTCGAGACAACTGCCGTGATCCATTCTCCGTTGCATAAAAATCTCTCTCGACTACCACATCGCGAAACAATTCCATAATAAAACAGGATAAATATTGCTAGGAAAACATACGAAGTACTGAAATAGTAGCTATAGCAATGGAAAGATAAAGCAATATTTCGTCTTTAAAAATCATTTATTAGAGCAATGTCTAATGGTCTTTCGGTGCAAGGCCGGCAAACAAGTCTGTCTGAAATAACTGTGCTTCTAATTATCTTGTCACCGCGCGCGTCAATCGGCATTTTCTTTGACGTTTGACCCTCGAAGTTTACAGTAGTCCATACTAGCTTTTATTTTTGATATTATTCTACTTGATCCATTTCATGCAGCAGTAACGATAAATAAAATCATTGATCAAGGCAAACAAAGAACTGAAATTCAATAATTCCCCCCCCCCCCCCCCCAGTCTTCTATTTCTTTTTCTTTTTTGTTAGTTAGGGGAGGGGTATTCCCAGGATACTAAATTTCCAGATTGTGTGCTGTTGAAATGCAATTTTATTAAGTACATCGACGAGTGAGACATCAAACTTTGAGGCTCGCACTCAATGGCAATAGGACATATTTGATATGACTGTTACTGAAAGGTTCAGTGCTGTGTGTCTTGCCCTCAGCTTACCGTTTATTGGCTATTTTCTCTCGCACAATGTGACTGGTCTGGCATTGCCATGTCCTAGCGCTTCAGTGACCGTGTCCGCCTTTTTTTTTTACATGTGTCACGTATTTGATTGGATAAAGCCAAGACTTGCTGCAACCGTGATTCTTGATTTTCATTTTTGGGAACGCTATCTTCACTGCGTTCGTTTCGTGAGCTTTTCACAGTCATCGAAAACGCTCTATTACGACTAAGGCAGTTCACTTCACTGTTTTAGTACTGAACAACTATTAGAATAGACCATTTTCATACCGCGCGGGGACGCGGTACAGGAGGTATGGAGACACCGCCCTGCTAGATGCTTGCATGCGTTTTACAATGGCGGCTAGGGAAGAAATCTTAAAAAAAAGAAGTTAAAAGCTTAGAAGCATTTATCAAGGAAAAAAAGACGAATTCCAGAGCACAAGCGTTTTTTATCATACCTCCAGTGCCAAGTCCCCCGCGGTATGGAAAAGGTCTGTTATCGTGAACTAGATTCGAAAAGTGGAAGTATAGACTAAAAAAAGACACGAGGATTTCGATCTTTGACAGATGGGACATCATTAAAAAAAAAAAAAAAAAAAAAAAAACCCGACAGTCAGTTGCAACAAGAGCACTCCTTGACCATTCCCGCCACTTTTTCTAACAGAACTTTCTTGAGATCTCTTGACTTGAATGGAATGTCAAAGTGCCGGCAGATGTCTCGCAGCATACTAACATTAAAGGAAGAAAGGAGGTCGTCTTCGCAATATTTACAGAGATTGTAAACGTCGTAAACAATAGGATGTCTAACGCCTAATTCTTCCAGCACTTCCTCAATGACTTCATAGCGTTCCTGTTCGTAAACTTCATCTTCTTCATCTTCCACAGAGGTAGGTGTTGCATCCACTCTTGTACTTTTTCGCCTCGATGAAGCTAAACGAGAAAAGAAGCCTTTGATCTGCGTCTTCGTCATACATTCATCTCTCGTGAACATTCTTTGATTGTCAACGGTTTTTGCATTCCGCATATCCTTTGCTACTTGGTAGGCGTCGCATTTCTGACCTGTTTTCTCGCCAAGGTCGAACTTACTTGTCAAGTAGTCTCGTACCTTTTGAGAAAACCGTGTTCCTCCACCTCGTACTTTATGTAGGGCCCATCCTTGCGCAACACTAGTTGCTGTTCCCTGAACTTGAGTGCCAGTTTCTAATGTACTGCTTGTTTGAAGCCTCGTCTTATTTCTTTCAATCTGTATGGTAGTGAATCTACTCGCCCGCCTCTTTCTAATCGTATCATAGACACTTACTGCCTCTTTCCCTTCTTTCTCAGCATGATCACCAACATCAATGTGGAGTTCCAGATCAGCAAAGGTGGCAAAGAGTATTTTACATCCAGGCTGTGGACAAAGAAGGTTTAGAGATGTCTCTTTGGATTTTGATGGGTCTTCGGCTTTCAACTTTAGAGCCTTTGATTGACTGATGTCAAAAAATGGCTGCTCAACTTGTATTGAAGTTGCTTCTTGAGATAATTGCGTCAACGATTTATAAGAGACTAGCTTTCCTGATCCTATCCCATGGCATTTCCAAATACGCACACCATCTTTCTCAAAGGCGAAATTGTGATATTTACTGAAGCCATCCAACTTATTCACCTTGAGTGTCTTGTTTGATTATTGAACGGAGCAAACGGCAGCTGAGACTCCTTTAACTGGTCGTTTGAGCAAAGCAGTCCTGATGTCACTCGCATTGCTTATATCATGACCCTCGTTGCAGAAGGTTCGAACAGATGTCTTCATTGGGCATAATATGCGATCGCACATGTCCTTGCCATCTTGTGGTTCGGAGTGATCAAACCGCTTTATAGTTACTCCAGTCCTCTCACTGAAACCATGCAAAGCTGCAACTAAACAATTGTTGTGGTAACAACCAGCTTCGTCTGACCTTAAGAAAACATGAGATATTGAAGGCTGGATGTTAGACTTGACCCAGCCAAGAAGATCTTCAATGATGGAGAGGACAGCATACCAGTCTTGGGTACACTTGTCGAAGAGGTGAGCGTACGTTCGGACTTCAACATTTTCACTACTTTCTTCAGGTTTCAACACGATGGTACTAATGTGCCAACTTAGTCCACATTTTCCATACCAGTCTGATTGTCTCTCTCGAAATTTCATCTGTTGGAATTTCATTGACTAGTCGAAAATTATCAAAGCCTCGTTGGGTTTCAGGTTTTGAAGAATACTTTGCTTTGCACTTTCTTGATTTATTGATCTAAGTATGTGGGACTTCCAGTCGTAGATGCTTTCTTTACTCTTTTTCCAGTCATGTAGTAGGTCTTCTTGCTGATCGTAGCTGTAAAATGAAATGGAAGGATTTTTGATTTGTCTTTCGACATCTTTCAGAACTGAGTTCAGGGAGTCGCACTTGTCACACTGAACGTTGTGAGTGTGGTTGCATGTAACACTAAAGGCTTTATCCTTTTCATCGCTTAGAGCGTAGTCACGACAGTGATCAGGACAACATGAATGACTATCTTGGCAGTGTATTCGATAATCAGTTTTTAGATAGCGTTTGCACTCATTCAGAAGCTTTTTCGTCTCACAGCACCAGGTTTTTGAAGCCCCTAAAGATTCCAGATCATCTACTATTTTCTCGAGCGACTCAAATCCAACAGCTCCATCTGCCGCCGTGTTATCGAGACCTTGCAAAGATTTTCTCTGGGACGCCTCCCTAACTTCAAGAATTTTAAAAAGCTAGAGTGCGTTGGCATAACGGTGTGAATTGTTCTTCGCTGCAGTATTGCAAATACTGATGGACCATGGTAGACCTGGTAACATTGCGCACAACATTTGGCATGCTAACCTCTGCTCCACTATCTAGCTTAAGAACTCTTGTGCCGTAGGCTACATCTTGGTAAAAGTAAGGCCTGTCACTGAAGACAATGAAATGATCAACTTTATCCATCGGAAGACGTACTCGGTGGCGAAGTGTTTTTTGCTCTGGAACCCCAGGGCCATATTTTCTTGCATGACTTCTTGCCTGCTTGATTTGCCAATGCGTGATCTTCTCATAAGGCTCGTGATACTTTATCAACTTTTCAGCAGGAATCCGTGACGCATAAATGCTCATGATTTGAAGTTTCACATTTTTTGAAGGGGCATCTCGATATGCTGTCATGAGGGACAGAAGCTCTTCACTAATTAAGTCTGTATCTTAATTTCGCCTTGTCAATGAATAGCGAGTCGTAAACTTCTTTGCTGGAATTAGGGGCAACAACTTCACAGACAATTTGACAGCCTTGTAATACATTTTCCTTGACTTCTTTCTTCATCATCTCACTGGTATCTTCCCATGTGGTTTTTGTGCGAGACTGCAGTGGTGAAAACTCTAGACATATTTTAGATGCTAGTGATGCCATACCTTGGTTGTACAAATTAAGTACCTCTTGATCTACGACGCTCTGGTTGATATTTCCTTCTGACTCCAAGATGTCGTCATCAGCCATGCTGCTAGGTGTCCAACAAGGGTCTCGTCTCTTCATGGTAGTTGGCGTACCAGTAAAACTTTCTCTATACTGCGCATCTGGACGATTCCTAACAATTTGATCAGTAAATACGTAAGGAGTAATCTTCAAACCAAACAAACATAAATAAATAAATAAATAAAAAAACTCAAGAAAAAAAAAAACAAAAAAAGGAAAACTTACCGTAGCACATAGGTATTTGCTTTCTCCGGGGTGAATATTTCTTTCTTATCCTCCGAAGAAGCAGGGAAGGGTTGATTTTTGACTTCTTTCTTGTGTTTTTTTTTTTTTTTTTTTTTTTGCGACAGCTAGAGCATATTGCTGTTAAAACGCAAATTTTCTGTAAGACCTCAGGGGCCGCTGGTTTGGGGTGCAACCCATCCACCTTTTCTCTTTTTCCATACTATTCTCTAACATTTTCCAATATTAACCCCCCCCCCCCCCCCCACTTTTTCCCATGCTAGTTTCTTATACAGAACCCCCCCCCCCTCCCCTCGACCATTATTATTATTATGAAGTAAATCTAATTCAGTAAACTAGCATTCAATAGTTTGACTACTGTGTTTCATTCAAATGATATAATTACGTGATCCTAGTGGAACTGTTACTCCAAACAGGTTGGTAATTTCTCTCGAGAAGTCCTGGCCAATGACATCGCGTCCTTTGACTAGAGATGACGAACCACTGTGAGATGGATATTGGCATGATCTACGTGGTCTCCAAAACTTTCCCAGTCCATATCTGTGACGAGGACAAACACGGAAGGTCTTTGTTGCATCAGAAGATATGTTTTCAAAACCGGCCCTCTGGAAAATCAATTCATATTCTATCAAGTCAAGCGCGATAGGTGACAGCTCTGAAGATGACCTTTTACATCATCACGACATGTGTTTAAGAATAGTACTTCCGTATGACCACGGGATGGTCCACAGTTTCCAAGGAAAGTATTGTTTTTGAAGGAACATGTAGTCGCCATTGCAAACTCCGAAAACCTTGACTCTGCCTTCGGTCAGCAGTTTTGGAACTGACTTGCTACAGCTTGCCGGCAAGCGCGGTGAAAGGATAATTAGAAGCACAGTTATTTCAGACAGACTTGTTTGTCGGCCTTGCACCGAAAGACCATTAGACATTGCTCTAATAAATGATTTTTAAAGACGAAATATTGCTTTATCTTTCCATTGCTATAGCTACTATTTCAGTACTTCGTATGTTTTCCTAGCAATATTTATCCTGTTTTATTATGGAATTGTTTCGCGATGTGGTAGTCGAGAGAGATTTTTATGCAACGGAGAATGGATCACGGCAGTTGTCTCGAAGTGAGTGTTTATAATTTCTTTTGTTGAAGGCCTAAGGCGTAATTATTTGGCAATTTCTCTTTCTAAGTTATCTTTTTTATTTATATACTCAAAAAAAAAAAAAATTATTTGTGACTTTTTGTCTTGTTTTTGAGATCAAATTATACAAATTGTTGTGTTTTACTCACAGACCGGAAGTGATTCGTCAGCTGATAAACGATCAAAATATAGTAACTTTGATGAAAGCTCGCAAAGTCGTTTTGCATCGGCCGACAAATGTTTTCCAATAAAGTTGAAATATAAGGCTAGATCTATCAGAATTGGTCTAATTTTAGGTTTGAAACTTTGCCACTTTTAAAATATTCCGATTTAAAGACCAGTGGTAAAACCAGCTTGAGCCGAACAAACTGTGTTCAAAAATTTGCCAGAAATTCGTTTTTGAGAAAAAGGTCAATATTTTAGCACAGAATCGTTCTCATATGATTGATATAAAGTTTTCTTGGCTTATTTGTCAATAATGTAAGAAGAAAACCTTGCTCCGCAACGAGTTTTGAAACCCTTGTATTGATGCTAATTTGAGCCTCCAAGCTGGCTCAAACTTTGGAGCTAATTTTCTTGGGAAATAAAAACAATGAAAACATAAAAAATACATTCTGGTTATTCTATGGTAAAACCCTATAAATGAGCAAAAAATCAGGGAAATCGATTTTTTGAGTCACACCCCACCGGTCGGTTTTTACGTGCACAGCCTCTTTGTAATGCTGCTTTCGTTTTAAATGTTTTCGATTACTTGACTCCTTTGTCAGCTTTTGGTTTCATTTTGTCATGTACGTGCTTTTAGCTTTAGGTGACAGAACTTACAATGGAGTTCACTGAAACACTCGTATTAACATAATGAGTGCAACCGACATTTGAAATTAAAAACTATTTATTTCAAAAATATATGCGAGAAAATTGCTAAAGTCTGATTTCATTAATTGTATTTTTGACTGATACATACAGATCGGCCATGATCGACCATCTTGAAGTTCACTGCTTTCAACTGCTCTGGGCATACTCAAAGCCTAGTATGCGACCGGTGCCGTAACTTTATATTTGTATTCCGGGTCACTGGTTTTGAATCATTCTCCTACGCAGCCGCTGTTAGTGTCGTCAAACAACCCTAATGTCGACATCTTTCTTCAGCGGTTTAATTCATCTGTTCTCAGCGAGTAGCGAGTATAGTAGTGTAGCCGATGTGATTGATGGCAAACGAGTCCAGTTTCTTTGTGACACAGAAATACCAAGCATCGTCAAAACAAATAACTAAAGAAAGACGTCGGCCGAGAAGGTAATAAGCAGAAAGCATACTGAACTGCATAATTTTGCTGTTGTTCTTAATTTAGACTCATGGGAATTTAGAATAAACCAATTGGACTCCCGCTGCCTGTTCCCAAGCACGTGGTCATATGTTTGTCCAAATATATACAACCGAGAGAAAATTAGATAAATTTAGAGAAGGAATATCTGGTATCATCATATATTGATGTTCGTAAACATCATAGGCAAACAGTGTGTACTGATAAAGCAAACCAAAAATATCCACGGCCACTAATCAACCAACCAACAAATCAACCAACCGTCCCCCCTCTTTAGTTTGGGTTTTATTTTCACTAACCTTGGAATATCTGTTAACCATATTGTAGCAATTTCCTTGGAAGCATATATGATATTCTGAGAACTTTTTTATGTTTCTCTATCGACCACTATCTTTTAATTACAATTGGGGGGGGGGGGGGGGAGTTGGGGGGGGGGGGGGGGTAGGGGATGAAAGATGATTCCATAAAGAAAAAGCAAAAAGCAGCGCCCCAAAACAGAACAAAATTGCCACAATATATGGTTTAGTTTCATTATATCAATGTTTTGTGCTAAAAAAAGTACTGACTTACGATTTATCTATAAGTATTTTAAAATGTGATCTAGAGATTTGAAAAAGCCATGGAAAAAATATGTGTGTAAGGGATATAAAATGCATGCATATGTATTGTACGTATGTATGTACGTATTGTATGTAATGTACCGTTATATAAAGACATCTGCGAGTTTAATGAACTGTTACAAAAGCTTAAGAATAATTCCGAAACCTGTGGTTGAATTATCGGTTTTCGCAGGAAAAGGAAGCCACCTCGCTACAGAGATATAGTATGATTTTTTTCTCTGTTCCCATAAGACTTGTCCAGTCATATTTGCCACTGGATGACTGATCAACATTCAGTTTTTCGCAAACATCAAAGGTGATGCCAAGTGACCGTATTGCAGAAATAAGATTTTTTAAATGGATGCCCTTTTCCTCCCCACCTTTTTTGTCCCAGTCATCCTCCCTGTCCCAATCAATTACTTCATTAACAATGTTATTACTAAGTACATCACTTATGCGTAGCATTAAATGTAGTTCATCAACAATTACATGATCAAGATCAATATATTGCCTAGTGGTTTATTTTCACAGCAAAAATTATCTTTAGACTTAGTACATGACTCAACAAGCTCTTTGAGTGTTCTAGCCATTGGAGGTTTATTGTAGTAATTAAAATCATTAGTGGTTTTCCATCTTTCATCTTTATGCACCTTGCACCATGCACAGGCATAATGTGAAGTGTAGCCCCTTTTAAACCAAGCATTAGTAGCAGAAATTTGTAATCACCACCCAGAAAAAACTCTAAGTTAATTGTTTTATCATTAATGGTTAATTTACCAGAAGCAATGAAGCTGTTAATCTCCTCAAAAACAGAGCCAAAAGCCTCTTTTAAGGTGGTATATGATTCAGAAGCATTAACAGCTGCAATTGTTCTGTTACCTTTAGCTGACATTAGCACCAGTTTGTAAAATAGAAAATGAGAGTAAAATAAAATTAGAATTCCTTGTCATCCTAGCTCCATCACCATTAATTTTAACTTTAAGCTTCTCATTAGCAAAATCAAAGTTGGGATTATTTGCAAGGAAATCATTAACATGAAGGGTTAGAAGCTCAGCAAACAAACACTTTGATCCTTGGTAATTGCCAAGAAGGTCTTCAATGTGGCTAAGATTATTATAATTATCTCTACATTGCTTGATTAAATATGATTTGGGTAGCCCATTCGAAATCATGGAAAGTTCATGATAGAAGTTGTCCCCAACACAGAAATTATCAAGAAGGAATAGCACCTCTTGTACCTTTTTCTTTTCGTCATCAGGGAGCCTTTCATATTGAGTGGCAGTACCTTCAGTAGATGTGGTTTGATAAAAGCATTTTATGTGCTTCTATATATTTTATTGTAAACCAATGACATGGGTGTACTTGTCAGCCATCATGAGAACGGTGTATGGTATTGCACATAGCTATTTCAAAAGAGGTTGAAGATGCAAGCGGCGATGGGTAATAAAGGATAGGCGATAATTTATAGGAGTAAGGTCATTCCAAGATCCTATTCTTTTATCTTTGAATCTTGAGGTGTGTTAAATATGGACTATGACCATCAGCTTATTTTCTCTTGAATTTGTCCCACTTCTTTTTTTCTTGGGGGACTTGTTCTGTGAATAAAATTAAAATAATAGTTATTGAGGAGAGAATTAGAAAAAAGTCTAGGAATAAGAAAATGCGAGTATGTGAGAAGGGGGCATAGTGGTGGCTTGTTTAAACATGATCAGGTCTGAAATCGCTCTTCTTGGAAGTTTTGGTTGAACTGATATCAATTCTGAACTCGTTCTTCGCTTATTTATATGCGCCCTTCTAAGGCCCCATCCACACGTGTCCGGAAATTTTTGTATCCGTATCCGGAAATTTTCGAAAAACGGTCACCAGAGTGGAAATTTTCGAATACGGTCGTATCCTCAAATTTTCAAATACGTTGACGTAAACACGATTTTGCGCATGCTCAATCAGAAAACTATCCGTCAAAGGGACTAGGCACTAGCGTGCATCAGGGCGGATCATGAAATTTCCGGATACGTGTGGACAGTGAAAACGATTCGAAAAATGATTTGAATACGCTGCGTGTGGACGTATCCGCAAAAAACAAAAAAAAAAAAAAAAACAAAAAAAAAAAAAAAAAAAAAATTACGGATGCTAAAATTTGCGGATACGTGTGGACGGGGCTTAAGACAATCAATCACTCCGAGGACAGCAAAACCAAAACAGTCGGTAATATGACTTATGACAAAAGTGGTACAAACATTGTCCATGAGTTACTCTGGATAGGATATTTTGCTATATTCGTAGTCTACCGTGTTATTGTTATTGAGCGTCAACTCAGTCAAATTTCAGTTGATGAACAGACTGACTATAATTTCTAGATAAACGGAGGTTATTCTTACTTAAGAGAGGCATATTCGTTTACTTCTCCTCTGATAACTTAGTGATTCTTTGTGGTTACTTTTTCTTCTATTTCTCTCTCTCTTTTGGCTCAAGCTATTAAGAGCTTTGCAATTTTATGCAAAATGAGTTCACTCACGAGAGTGATAGTTTGAATATTAATCATCATTGCACTAAAGCCGTTCGTATTAATCAAAATTGCATAAAATAAACAGCGGTTTATATTGAAAATAACGCCGACTGTCGAGTCCTAGGCAAGGTGAAAATTATTTTTCTTGTTGGAACAAACGGAGTTTGTTTTGAAAGGTAACTCATCTTAAACAAAACGCCAGCCAACGCTTTGGTACTTAGCTTTGAATTCCGCGAGTCCATTACCCATAATGCACCCGATATAGTTATATACTTAAACTCATCGTTAATGATGAGCTTGGCGTTAGGTGCTTATTCGGTGGGATGGGCGGAGCCAGGCACAAATAAGCGGTAACCATGGTCACCCTGTCACCACCCACCGAACACCTGTCACATTGACCGCGATCAGTCAATGGAATACTTACCTCTACTTACCTGTACCAGTGGTAGGGATGGCGGGCGGGAAAATTAAACTCGTGTTGTAGCGTAATAGCGTAATAGCGTAATAGCGTAATAGCGTAATAGCGTAATAGCGTAATAGCGTAATAGCGTAATAGCGTAATAGCGTAATAGCGTAATAGCGTAATAGCGTAATAGCGTAATAGCGTAATAGCGTAATAGCGTAATAGCGTAATAGCGTAATAGCGTAATAGCGTAATAGCGTCGTATAGCAAGTGCTAGCGATAGATAGCGATGGCGAATAAAGGTTCGCGTGGTTAGCATTAAGCTAGCGTGATCACGTGTGTAGCGTCTTATCGTATTTCGTAATGATAGCTATGATCCATATCTCAAACAGGCCACAGAGATCGACTAGACTAGATTGCGACATGCTATAAACAACTTGCTAGCTGAGTCGATCAGCGATCGCGTGAGGTAATAAATGCGTTGACAGCGGAGATAGCGGTATGCGTCCGGACAACGCTACTGCGAGATGTCATTGAACTCGAGTCTAACTTAGCCTAAATTACATTTAACCACATTATATACTTTGTGGGATCAGAATTTCTACATATCGCTGTATATGTATATAAGTATTCGCTACGCTCACTCGTGAGAGATCTTTTCAACAATCGAAGATAAAGTTCGTATCTCCGCGCGCCCATGAGTAATATCCTCTATATATTTTTTTTCCAGATCAGCCAACACTACGTAGACTGGTCAAGTATCCGGCATAGCTATTACTGAACCATGGGCAAGAAAACAAGACGTCATCTTTGTCAAAGACGTGTAAAGTGATATTACCGTTGGTGAGGCATTCCACTGAGGTACACCGAATTGGCGAACCTAACTTCAAAGGGTTTAAAAAAAGATAATAGAATATTCAACACTTTTGATGGTAATGTGTCTAAGGAAAATCTGTCTAAGGAAAAACGTTCATTAGCGTAAATATGATTTATATCTTCATTGTATTCAGATGCACTTGACGGTATTGAATGACTCAAACTCGATCTATCTTCATCACTCGCGAACCAAATATCTAAATGACTGGAAACTTTCTCATGTCCCTAATATCATGCATTGATTTCTAAAACATCCATCTTGTGATACTATATGTATAGTTCCGACATGGGTTTTTAGATGACGTAACGTGGAAAAAGTGACAATTGTTTATATACGTTAGCCTGTATGAAGTTGCTCAGGAAGAAAGGAGATAATATATATTACTGTATTATACCAGGACATGTATTCAGTGTCAAGTAGTGTCAGTCAGTACTTACTTTGTACACAAAAACAATTATGAATACCGACAGAACGGCCATTGCAACCGAAACTGCAATGTATATGATAGTTAGGCTATAATCATTAAAGTGGTCTGGGTTCTTTGGGTCTGAAAATAAAGAAGAATGAAAACAAATATTGAATCTATTTAAATTTATTATATTTAAATGAGCGGGGTGAGGGGAAGGGGGCGAGAAGGAATGTAAAGATATAGCAAGTCCACTTAACCATAGCATGTTCGGGATTGTTAGAATATCTTGCTCAGCAAGAAAAGAGATATGAGGCGACATATTCAGGCTATGCTGTTTAACTGACATTTATATTTGTTTGTGCTTATCGATAACTGTTATGCAGATACCCTCATTCGTCTTACCCTTTGGTGTATGAACCTCCGTTTCTGTAACTAAAAATAACAAAAACAAAACATAATAATTTCAGAAGTTTAGTTAAACTTCAAGTAATTTAAACAACGAGTGTTCATTATTATGTATGTAATATTAAATTGTCTGAGAATAGTGGCAAGAGAAAGTCGTTCGTACTTGTAAAAAGCACTCACAAGAGAAATGGTGCTTACTTGTTGACAGTAAGTTTTTTGGTCAATAAAATTTTCTATGACATAACATATATAGTAGAAGTCGTGTGTCTTTTAAGAATATGTCTCTTCACGATGTGACAACACTTTTTTGACACCAACAACAACATTTGTTTTTTGACGATGGGAAATTGTACGCCGGATTCCGTACTTGCTATTGACAAGCCATGTGACTAATAAAAATGAAATGGCTAAGCTAAGGAAACTGGTAGTAACCCATGCATGACGCAAATAACGTAAATAAATAAAAATTAATGGTTAATTCAACAGTGGATTTTCAACAGATTGTCTCTACATCCAAGTAAACCGGTGAACACTGAATCATACGACAGAGAGCCGGGCGCACCTCGAACCAGCGTCGCATTGGTGGAAAGGGAGCGCAGCGCAAATTAAATGGGAGAGGTCAGTTTTGAGGATGATAAAAAAAGCGACAAACCAGAACAAACCATAAATAACCCAGCCCACATATGATCACCATGACCATGCAAAGCACTCAATGTACCCATGAATAATATCGGCCTACAACTGAAATGAGTTTATTGATTACCTTTCGTGGGCGTTGTTCTAGCGATTTCCGGAGAAGGTGAATGGTCAGTTGTTTTCTTCGCTTCTTCAGAAGTAACTTATAGAAATATAGAATGATAAATAATAATACAAATATAACAATATTGATACTTATAGTACACTCAACAAAATTACTCGACTCTGATTGCTCGAGAGGAGTATAATTATAGCGTTAATTGTACTCCGTAGGAGCACCGAATTAAGTCGCTATGGCAACACGGCCAAAACAATGTCAAAGCAATTATTTTCTATCATATTTTACTTAAAAAACAAATAAATAAAATTTTAAAGCCGTAAGAACTAATCTTTTTTATGCCCTTCATGTGCGCGATGGACTGAAAATCGGCCGCCAAAATAGACAAAGATGAACGGCGTCGATTCGCATTTTTTACTGAAATTTTGTTGAGTGAACTATAAACAAAAAATCTTCTCGCGCAATTTGGAAATTAATAGACACGAGGGAGGGAGGGAGGGAGGGATGGAGGGATGGATGGATGGATGAAAAAAAAAAAGGAAAGAAACAAAAAAAAAAAAAACAAAAAAAAAAAAACAACAACAACAACAAAAAAGAAATTAGTCGATATGGTCTGGGGGCCGGCTAGTCTATCCCGTAAAGACATATCTAAAAAAGGTTTTTCGGTACAATAACGCTATCATTACTATGGCGTAAATCTTTCTTTTTCATGCTGTGAACAAACCTTGGATTACCTCTGGGAACACCATATTTCCTAACTGCATATACAAAGTTGTGATCACTTATAGAGGTTGGATAAACTCCAGATTATAGAATGACATTTTCTGACTCATTTGTAATGACATTCAGCTTAAAAGAACGATACTTAAAAAGAAAATAACTTTAAAGCTATGAATACTAAAACTCACCAATATATCCATCTTTCTGTTCTCTTTCTTTCTCTTTTACAATCAGTACAACTGTGTAAGGCAGGAATCTGTTAACATCGTCATTGATGCTTGCGATGTACACGTTTGTATCGTTGACTGTGACGTTCATTAGAGTAAACCATGCACGACCTGTCTTGAGGTCACCGTCAAAGGACAGTCGTCTTTTAAGATCTGGCTCCAAATATAAGTTAATGTTCACCTGGGTGCTCGTTATGTCTACATTTATAAACTGAGGATTAGCTTTGTTGCCTTGTTTTATTCCCCATGTTGCGGATAGAATAGTTGAATTGCTGACGGTATTCCATCTGAAATGTGTACTCTCACCAACATTGGAAATAAGCCTGGTAGGTCCAGTAATTTGACACAGTACTGTAAGCAAGCAATGATCAAAAACGAGTCTATTTAAATATATTGAATTGTGTTGACAGGCTCAAGCCTACGCGACTGGACCGAAAGGAATATATTAAAAACCACTGAAGCATATAAATATTCGTTCTGAATAAATTATCCCCGCTAGTAATAAGATAATAATAGCGAGAAACAATCCATCAACTGCATGTCTTTGGGTTTAGGGAAAGAAAAACAAAGGCATTGAAAAAAAACGTCTCCTTCAACACTTCCCGCTCGCCTACGAAGACTCGTGCCGTAAACCAGGTATGACTAGTCAGTTAAAGTCATGGAGTCAACTTGGGTTCAATGATTGCTACCCAGAGTTCCTTTCGGTCCAGTCGCGTAGGCTTGAGTTGGTCGACGACAACGTTTTTTTGAATTGACTGTATTCCCTTTCCTGGCGCTGGAACTAAAGTTGATGAGGTCAATGACCAACGGCAATTACTATTCAATAATAATATTGCCAATATTGACCTTCTAAAAGAATATTCGTGTATGACGAAATAAATATATTTATTTAGGAAGTTAGGAAGGAAGTTAAACTGTTAGATAACATATTAGATCGAACCAGCCCATAACCATAACTTGTATAAAGATAGAGGGATAAATTATCGATACGTGTCTATACAAGTACAAAAACGAAATAATGCGTGATAATTTTGACGCCTGATTTCGGCGGAGTTTCTGTAACTTTATCAAATTTAATGCAAAATTTAAAAAATATAAATCACTTTTACAACGGACTACCACAGACGTATATGTATATGGTATATGGAGGCCATTCGTGTCTATATATTTTAGTATATACTGATGAAATTTTCAAATGGTTATTCCCTCCGAACAAGGTGCTTTATAAGACGATATTTACTGCGCTGAAATAATCGTTACCGGTAATAGATTTGCAAAGCTTCAAGAATATCAATTCGAACATCAATTACAAACTTCCTATGTTTCACCTTAAATAGCTCTTACATTTTGCTTCTGTCTCCTGAGATCTTGAACAAGGTGTGATTGGAGATTGTTTGGTTTTGAATTTATCCATTCTCAAGTTCTGACAATCCCAAAAATACTTGCGATTGAAAGTATAGCATGTGAACTGTAACTATAGTAAGTTTCACTGAAGAAAGGGGATATACTACCCTGCGAGCAGAGTCTCCTTTTAACTCCTCTACGGACGAGAGAAGGAAAGGAGACTCTGCAGAAATCGTGTAGAATGTTATTTGAGCATGCGCAGCGGTTGCTAAGAAACTAACTCGTTTCCAAGCTCACTCACTGTATAAATGGTTCCGGTTCCGGTCCGAACACGATTGCCGCTTCAAAACAAAACATGTTTTTAGAGTCATCACCTCAGTGAAAGATGAACTCTTGTTCTTCTTTTACTGCATCGATTTCATCAAGCTTAGCACCTTGGAGCACTATAATTTTCACAAGCGGAAATTTTGTGGGCCTGGAGTGGAGTTATTGCCACCAAAAGATGATTTTTAGGGTATCGACTATGAGTGTTTGCATCGATTTATTGAAGATTTTTGATCATCGGAGTTACAAGCTGGAAAATAAGTGACTTTGCATGACCTGTAGACAGCGAAACAAACGTGTTTTTGACATCCATTGATAAGTAGTTGGTTGAAATTGGTTTTTATTCGATAAAACGTGATTTAGGTTGCTTTCTATCGGTATCGAAATTACAGTTTGACATACGATGCGGGCTCAATTTTGGTCATCGGCCATATTTTTTGTTTCGGCCCTCAGGCCGAAACAGTCACTACGTTTGGTTTGCCGGCCCATAATAGTCTCCGTGCGTGTCATTTAGCTGTCAGAGTTTTGGACCTAATCCAATCATATGCCGTTTCCATCATAAGCAATGGGAAAATGTAAAACATTTCACCATGCGGAGTATTTCAAAGAGTTGCGGTGAATCTTCTCTGTGTAGACTATATTATACCTTTTCGCATGACGCCATTTTTTGGAAAAAAATATATTATTGATTAACCCTACGACAATGCGTATTTTATTCCTAAGTTAGTATCTAGGTCCAAGTCGCCAAGTAAGTTATTGAAAAGTTATCCAAAAGCTTTTGTGATTGTGCGGCAAATCAAGGCAACTTGCCAGTCTCAGCTGCCTGTGAGCATAAGATCTATGTAACTAACAGTTGATGCATATACATTTTGTGAAGCAAGCTTCCGATATGTTGTAGCTTCGTGCGCATCTGAGGACATGTTTTTGGTATCAGCTATTATTTAAACTAGGTCCCACAAACAAACAGTGCGTACTTTACAACTTTAAAGATAGAAGTCTGAAATCATCAGTTTTCATTTATTAATACTCTGATTTAAAGTATTATTTCTTGGATTCGGTAATATTTTTGAAGCACCAAAATATGTAAATTTTTGAAGCACCAAAAGATGTAAATTTTGAGTAGATTGGTGACGTCGCACAGGTCAAAGACAAGCCTTGTATCTTTTCGTTTGAATTGAGACTTTCGCATTGTCTTTAAGCTATGACATAAGAGCTAAATACATTTACCATAAATGTCAAAAAGCAGAATGAAGGTTTAATAAGTATCCTACATTCAACATAGCGCGTACAGTAATGCTCATGTGCCAAAATATTTTACACCAAGTACTCTGCTCTCTGCGATACTCAGTCATTGTTTATATCTATTGTCGGATCTCTCGTTCGTTCGGCGAGACGTTAAAAGCGTACCGCGAGTTCGCTCGTCTGCCAAGACCAAAATTCTTTTCAGCAATGCCACACAATAAATAGATAACGGGCCGAAACATCATCGCTTTCGAAGCGGTATAGGCTTGTTAATACAGTCTCGCGCATCAAAGCCAGTTTAAAGCAGTAAGAAAACTAAAATAATGCATCTCATTATCCAGATTCTTGGAAACGGCACTACAAAAAAAAAAAAAAAATATACACGATTTCTGCAGAGTCTCCTTTCCTTCTCATGCTCGTAGAGGAGTTAAGAGGAGACTCTGCTCGCAGGGTAGGGATATACATGAGTTTTATTACCAAGTCCAAAGTCAGGATCCGAGCTAGGACTCGAGCTGGGACTCGATTTTTTACATTAGTATTTGGAAAACTGAAAGAATATAGTCTATCAAAAATCTATCATGCATTGCTCTGTGGCAATTTTTGGCTAATCCAAGCGCTCTTAATATAATGTGTACTTCTAGCAGAACATTAAACTTCGCCAGAAAACTCGAATCGACATGCGCAGTTGGAGCGTGGCACAATTTTTTCGGCTTGGATTTCACTCCCTCCTTGTAGAAAATGTATGGCGAATAATTATGAATCTCTTCGTGAATTAAAATATATGTATTTACACAAGCTACCGTGTATCTGGATAAGTTCTCATAAACGTAAAGTTTATTTAGAAGCTACTTATGGGACTTAACATAGTATTTTCGGTTCGGTTTTACGAATTTTGTAAACCAACAGTTTTTGACGCCATGTATAGGGTGTCACTTAGTGGAAGCGATGAATATACCTGCACTACATTTAAATTTTCTATCCCTATATGTGCGTACTAACCTTGCCGCATATGTATTTCACGAGTTGAAATAACAGACCATTGCTCAGCAAAATATTTTGATAAATTCCTCTCGATACAGGCTCGGTTTTTAAGATTTAAACTATGGCACAAATGACGTCTACACAAGTGCAATATCATCCATAGAAAGTGCTTTAGTTGATGTGAAAAGCGAGGAAAACTACTTGCTATCTTCTTTTTCGAAGCAGCCATCTTGAATAAATTGTGCTAGGCGTTCAAAATAAAGCCTAGAGAGACTGAACCCTAGTTTACCCATCTGACTTTGCAGTTTTAAAAAAAACCGCGAATCTTAGTGTGCCAAAATTATTGTGTTTGTAATAACTTCGGGAAATTTTTTGAAATGTCTGATGTATATAAAGGAAAAGAGTTGATTTCTCTCACTGAATGCCCCAACACAAAGCTCCACTATATTTTAATTGGTAACCTTATTGAAGATGCAATGCAGTGGGATGATAAGGAGAGTTTTCTCAGCCATGTGAGTGGAAAGCAAAAAATCCATCTTGACAAGCTCATCAATACCATCAATAGCTGTGGGGTTTCTTTCTCAGTCTGGGAAAAAAGAAATGCAGATGGAAAAGGATCGGGTACTTGGGATTGGACAAGTTTAATGGGGGATGACAGGAAGAAACTTATGAAAGATCTTCCCAGCAAATTGGAGACTGTAATACAACAGGATACTGCAAAAACAGTAGTAGAATTGTGGAAGGTACCCATGTTAATTCAAATTTCAATTTAAATCCAAGTTTAATCCAAACAATTGAAGCTAACAAAATATAATATAAAGTTATTTGCTGTATTTTTTATAGGAATTTGCCAATATGTACTTTGACTTCATTTCTTCCTTTGAACCAACTAACATTGATGAATACCGTCAAAAGGTAATTTGCAAATTACAAGATTCAAAATTTGTCTGCTATCCTAATGCTAAAGGAAATTTCTTTCTAGATGAAAAAATGGATTGACACCTTTGCTGAAGTGGGGCATAAAAGGATTGGATATGCCAGAGAACGTGTGACATGCTATATGCATGCAGCAGCATACCACATCCCACAAATGGTGAAGTTGCACAAAAATATAAAACAGTTCAGTGGCCAAGGTACAATTAACTGAAACATAACTACATTAAATTTTTAAGCACAAGTAATATAATGCTGATACATAAACTTGCAGGTGTGGAAAAAAACAATGATGATGCTCGGAAAATAATACAAAGAAAGAGCAATCACACTGATGACCCCGCTGAAATCTATGTTTATTAAGTGGAATGCAAATGAGGATGAGTCTGTATCTGATTTACAGACTTGAATATGATTAAGATTTTCTATTGTGCTTTGTTCATTGATTATTTATAATACAGTATTCATTTATGAATTCTTATTAAGAGATATAAGCTTAAAGGGTATAAGTTAATTATTAGAATCATCACCAAGAGCTACTTTTATGAAAGAAAAAGTCAATTTCTCCTGAAATGCTCTTGGTGTTGGATGGTGCCCTTCAAGTACACTATATTTTTTGGGTGACCGGGAGATATAAGATCTAACTTTCATGGGGTAAAAGACTTTTATCCCCTGGCCATGGGAATCTGCAGAGTAATCCCAAAACTCTGGAAAATACTTCCTTGGGAAAGCTGACTTTTCTAACAAGTGCCATCTCTCATGAAGTGTCCATTTTCCCTCAAAAAGGGATTTATAAACGTCTCCCCTGAATGAGATGGTTACTGGAAGCCTTGATTTTGATTTAAGGTGTTTCTCAACCGCAACCCTGAATGAAGTTACTTCTGAAAAAATGATAGTTTCCTCAATTACTGGATTATTGAAAAACCTGAAAAGGAAATCAATAAAATGCGATTAGTAAATGATGCACCTTTGACCACAGAAAACTTCCCCATTTTTTAAATATATTGTATATATAGTGGTGTTTTATTTTTGTATGCTGCTGAAATATTCAATACATAATAAAAGCTTAAATAACTTGTAAGCAGCAAAAATCAATAAATCATACCGGACACAATCAAGTGAAATATTTTCTTCTGGTTCCCAGGTGGAATCGAAAGGAGAATATCCCCGCCACAAAACTAAGTATTCAGTAGTCCCCTGTTAGCGAATAAAAATAGCACATAAGCAGAATTCTATAAGCACTACAATAAGTTTATTTATGAATTATGTATGCTTATCAATTACCAGAAACAAAGAAATTCAACTCACCGTAACATTTTCTCGCTTCGTGATGAGTCGCTCCACTTCCCATAGTCTCCCCTTTCCTTTGATTCTAGTAGTTTGAGACTTGGGAAGAATATCCGCAGAAGAAACATTGTTTAAAGTTGAATAAAACCCTTTTTCTCGTCTTTCGCGACCAGCCGCCATTTTGAATTCCGGTTGAATTCCTTAGATTATGCTAATTACTTCGAGCACATGAACCAATCAGGTATACGCTCAGACAATACGAGGATTGACAGATGATTTGATATAGCCGAGTGAACTTAAATAAGCACCTCCCACTATGATTCGAGTTTTCTGGCGATGACTGAGAAAAAACTTATATGAAATACCGAATTAACTGGGAAAAGCTTACCAAATGCAAAAAACTTCTAAAGTTTTTAAGGCAGACATGCAGTATAGGCCGATCTATGTTTATGTTTTTTCCTCATTAGCATAAACAATTTTCAAGCTACAAGCAAACCGACTCCAGAAATCGAAAGGGAATGTCTTATTTAGTAACTACTGAAAACCACACGACCATATACCTTTCTTTGTAAATCATACCGCTTTCAAAAACGATTTACTTCCAAAATTTTGAACATACTACTCTCAAATTTTCAGTAGTTACTAACTAAGACATAAATATAGTGAGAATTTTAGTTTTGGACGTTTCCGAATGTGATTTGGTTTGTTTGTTTAGCCTTAGACTACTGATGAAAACTAGAATCTCTGTGTTCCTCGATTACTTTACTAGTTCCTTACCTGGTCTGAAAAGAAACAGTACACAACCCCACGCTAGTTCTCTCGCAGCCATATTGATGATTTACTGATCCATTTCTTGGAATTGTGCTGGGTTTTTGATTTTGATTGATGGGGAAAGGTAGGGGGAGGGGGGGGGGAGGGGACGGGTTGGTAGGACGTTATTCATGTTATAAACAAAAACAATAATAATCGTAAGTTGCAATTTGGTTCAATTGTGCTGTACGTTTTTAGAGCTATAGTATCCATGAATTTTTGTAAATTGCTTCAAAGTAATTATTAAAAGAATATATATTGAATAATATATATTGAATGCGACATTCAAATTTGTACCACAAGAATCTAAAATTTGATACCACATTTATTAGCCGTTGGCCTAGGTTGGTTTCGCGCACATCATTTTGGATATCATAACTACTCATTCAAATTAAGCATTTTGTTTGTTAGTCGATATTTCGTAAATATAATACATGAATAAATATTTAAGCTGCTTTTCGAACTCGGAGGAAATTTGAATAGCGTTCCATTTGAAGCAAGACCGAAGCAACATTTTGACAGATCTATTCAAATTCATGCTTATCAGTTTCTAAAATTAGACGTCAATAACAAGCCACATGCTGCGCCCCCAAGGAGCAGCAGTAAGGCGGACTCGCGATCGATGTCGTATATTTGCGGGTTTAATCCGCGGAATTCCGAACGCGGGTACAGCAGACTTACGGGAATTTCCCGCGGTGTGTCCTTACTGCTGATGTGTTGGGTACCGCAAACGGAGGTTAAAATATCCTTTATATATAGATGGATACCATCAAAAGCATTAGAAATAAAACTGTGCGCAAGCTCAGAACTCAGGTGCTGGACCGCTTAGACGCCGACTTTGCCTTCACGACATTTATGGAGGGAGATACAGACGAGACGATGGACGAGGAAAGAGCAGAAAGGATAATCAATTTGATGCCCGAAGGTAATTACCTCCTGGAGTTGACGTTTATAAAGTATTTAGACGGCGACTGGATAATAGAAAAGGGCAGGAATCCAATACGGGCGTCTGGCAGGAAGGACCTGTTCGTTTTAAACAAGGACACGCGTCCTGGGGCGCTGGTGGGCATCGACATGTTGTTCTACGAAGTTGCTTACCCGGTCACCGTGGTTATTTACGGTGCGTATGAAATTAAGAACCCGGACGTTAAGAAGCTCAAACCAATGCGGCATCTGGGTAACTGCGTGGGTAAGTTAGTTAGAGAGTTCTTTGAGGATTCCTCTAGGGGAGGTAAGCTTACGTTGAAGAGAAGAGAAGCCATCAGGAAATGGGAGCATGCTACTCGTAGGGCAGGAGCCACCATTGAAAACATCAAGAAGTTAGAGGTTGCTTTAGAAAGGCGCATACACGTGAAAGACATCACCGACGGCTTCATTTACTCCGGGACGCACAAGTATGGGGGCCGGGGTGCGCCTATCGTAATTTACCAGCATAACGCACATGCGTGGAGGGAGTTAAGGTTCCCAAAGAAGAAAGAGACGCGCGTTTACAAGGAGTCGCCGCTTGCAGAACTAATGCACGGGAATTCTATTTGGTTAATGGATGCGGAGGGAAGTCAATTTATGACCCAAGATGGTACTTTGTATCGTCCTGAAGTGGAACAGCTGCGCATTCAAAGCGCCTGTGAGACTTTAGGAGAAGACTTCTCCGACGAAGTGCTTAGCAGTCGCAGTTTGGACTTCTTAGCCGCAAAGAAAAGAAACGGTTGGAAATCCACGCCGGAGGAGTTCAAAGACATAGCTAAAGCTTGCGTAGAACACGGCCACGGCGGTCTGTGGAACATGGAATACGATGAAGACGAATACGTGTCGTTGGATATGAAACACTGTTACCCCGCAAGCTTCAAAGGCCTGGGGGATTGTAAGGAATATTATGATAGATACGGGCATCCAGACTCGCAATTCTTTCGTGTTGCGTTGGATGGTCACTACGACGCCCCAGCAACGGGGTTTGTACGGTTGACCACCTGGAAATTAGCAGCGGGTCTGCACCCCATAATCTATGCGTGGTATGGGAAGCACCTGCAGGAGAAAGAATGGATACCGGTGCCCCTATTGAAGTTCTTTGAAGAGCGCAAACTTTTAAAATACACAGCGCATGAAGCCATACTTTGTCACAGCGCCTTCACGCAATGGTTACCGGAGCATAACCCCACAGCGCGTGTGGTCATAGGTAAATTCACGCAGGGCGCTAAGGAGGGTGAAAAACATATGCAGCGACGCCTAATAACGGACGCCGGCGAGTTAAGCTTCCTCATAAAACGTGCGCATGACAAAGGAACGATGGTGTCTGTAGAGAAATGGGACTACCTTGTCGACGATAAACTACACGAATGGAATGCGCTGTGTTATTACCAGGACCATCGACCGCAGTATTACCATCTGCGTGCCAGCATGCTCGCATATGCGCACATTAACCTATTAGCGATGCTGTTAAGATTTGACAAAGAAGATATCCCCCGCGTAGCCACGGATTCCTTATACGTGAAACCGCACGTGTTGGAAAAGATGAAGGAATTCTACACTGCCGATGAACTTGCAGAAAGTGGCCAATGGCGCGTCAAAGATGAGGAGATAAGGTCTTGGAGGGCACGTGTAGAATATCACGGAGAACACACCCGCGGTTCCATTACGCCTACCAAAGAGCCTCTACCTACAGTTGCGGACCCTATTTCCTACCAACGCTTCTCTTACCTCTATGGTACCGGCGGCAGCGGTAAAACTACGCGCGTGTTAGAACTCTTTCCTAAGATAAAGGTGCTAACGCCAACACATCGTTTGGAAAGAGAACTCTGCGAAATGGGCCACGACGCTCAAACGTACCACAGCTTCTTCCGTTGGAATGGCCAAAAGTGGGTACCAGAAGCCATCCACGACATACCTCCGGTGATACTTTGGGATGAGATTTGCACCGTGCCTTTGGAAATCCTGCAGGAGTTCGTAGAATTCCTCCGTGGAAAGTGTCAAGTAATATTCGCCGGAGATCCCTGCCAGCCTCCTCCAATAGCCGGAGAGATGCCCCACGAATGGCTGAAAGATTTCGTAGACCATGCGGAGGAAATTAACACCGACTACCGCAGTAAGGATCAAATAAGAAACCTGAAAGCGGAATTGAGGGGCCTCAGTGACGCCGAGCAATGCAAAACACTGCGCAAACGCGTACGAGGGAAGAAATACGAGGACTTTCTATACGCCTGGCACCCTAAGGATCTGGTGCTGAGCAGCAAACGCGCAGCACAGTCTCGCATACAAAAGGATTTGCTAAATATACACCGAGAGCGCTTCCCTACGCATCCCGTACCTGTTTGCTACAAACCCCACGACACCCGCATGCAAAAAAGAGACGTCTGGGTACCTGGTACTGACATCCAACTGCAGAACGCGGTAACGCATGATAAAGCCTGGGTACCTATAGAAAAGGTGGAAAGAATTACCTCCCATCCAGATTGGCGCTTGGGTTACTGCATGACAGTCCACAGCGCGCAAGGGCTTACCATAAAAGAAACCTTATGGATCATAGACCAGCGGCTGTGTTGGAGCAACCTTATCTACACCGCCGTAAGCCGTGTGGAGTATGCCAAACAGTTGAAAAGAGCCTGGGGTCCGCAACTGCGTTACGATAAGACGCCAGAAGACATAGCTAAGGAGAACATTGCTAAGAAACTCCTTCGCTACAAGCGGCATGACGAAGAAAAAAATATGACGTTCGACCTATGCGTGGACGACGTCTATAAGAAAGGGGCGCGGTGTGCCAAATGTAACATACCTCTACTATGGAGGTTTGACCCAAATGATGATCAGCAGTTCTCCGTGGATCGTATAAATAATAAACGCGGGCATTGCAGAGGTAACGTAAGACTGACATGCCTAGAGTGCAATCGGGCGCGCGGTGCTGCGCTACTCTGAGTCTTTAGGAACTATGAGCAGCTCTTCCATGACAAATCCACGACTTGGGCCATTTAGGTAATACAACACGGGTTGCCCTTCCTTGGTGACGGACTTTGAAATCTCATACGTTTCCAAAGACCAGTTAGGATCCGTGGCTCTCTTACTGCCACCTTCGAGTTCCCCCGGCTGATAAAGGTATCTGACCACTATGTCGCGGGGGAGCTTTTTTCCCTTCAGTCCGACCGCCCTTGAACTTCTGACGTAGGACTTGTGCTCCACGTGTTTCTTTTTTATGGCATCCTTGGGTTTTATTCCCGTAGCCCTGGCCGCCTCGTTGTTCAAAGCCGCGACGACCTGGGGGAGCCGCTGAGTCCATTCCCTGTTGCGTTTGGAGGGATCTTCCAGCTCTTTCCAATACTGGTATCCAAAGAGACGCTCGGCCAAGGTCTTATTAAATCTTTCGACAATGCTCTGACCCCTGCGGTACTCTGCTTCGGCTCTCCTAATTTTAGTGTCGTGGTCTTTCAGGGTTTTGGTAACCACGCCCATGAACTCCGTCCCCGCATCCACTTGCAGCAGCTTGGGCCATTTCAAGACGCGCTTATAAATCCTACCTAGGGCTTCTGCGACTTCCCCAGAATCCTTGCTGGTTATGGGTTCGGCGTCTTTGTATCTGCTTGCGATATCGACTACGGTCAAAGCGTACCTATAGGTCTTTTTTCTCACCTTGTCGTGCGGTAAGAAAAGCAAATCTGCCTGATGAACTTCATTGGGGGTATTTACGGTGAAGCTGGGCCTGGGAATGTACTTAGGCACGGGAAGATAAACTTGCCAGATGGTTTGTTTTCTTAGCCAGTTCTTAGCCGTTTCATCTGATACCCTGGCCGCGGTAGCTAGTTTCTTAATAGCTGACGCTCCTTTCCAATAGCCTTCGGGCCCATAGTAAATCCTTTTGAGTTTGTCCTCTACGCGGCCCATTATATGAATTCCAGGACGAGATTGATCTTACGTCCGTTAAAATCCACCGTCTTTCCGTCCACCTTTAGTAGAGTGTACAGAATCCCATTGTTTCGGCAACCACTTTCGGCTACCTTTTTTTGTGTTCCAAAAGATGTGCATTGCTGTCCCAAAAGATGTGCATTGCTGTCCCGAAAGATGTGCATTGCTGTCCCAAAAGATGTACATCCGTGTCCCCAAAAGAGTGTATGCGTGTTCCAAAAGAGTGTATGCGTGTTCCAAAAGATACCAATCCGTGTTCCAAAAGAGTGTATGCGTGTTCCAAAAGATACCAATCCGTGTCCCCAAAAGAGTGTATGCGTGTTCCAAAAAGATGTGCGTTGGTTTGCGCAAAGAGTCTCAAATCCTGATCTTATTTTTCTTGTTGTTTGTTAGGGATCAACAATACCTCAACAAAACAACAAGAATAATAGGAACCCCTTTGGAAGGAGGTTGCAGGATAAGAATAGGAACCCATTCTAAAAGAACAGCGTATCGTCACTACCTTTTTTGTGTCGTAGCAAAGTACGACTTGCGCAAAGAGTCTCAAAATACGACTTTATTTTTCTTGTTGTTTGTTAGGCACCAACAACAAAACAACACGAAATACGAAGACCTACTTTGGAAGGCCCTTGCAATGTCCAAAAGAAGGCCTTCGAAGACCCTACGTGGACACATGCACCAATCTATCCTTTCTTTTGTTTGCGGCCGCCAGACTGGCGCATTCCTGGCTGCGACATCCCCCATAGTAGTAGCCAAAAACCTTCTGCTCCTAGATATAGACATGGACTCCCAAAAGAGTATTTCGGTTACATTGCAAGAAATGGGCATACGTGCAAAGAGCAGAGTGTTGGCGCATTTGCTGCTGGACAATGCATGCGACGGGAACTTGCTGCCGGACATATCCAAATGCGACTACCTACGCAACAACGAAGGTACTACCAGTTTGCAGCCGCTGGAAGGATTGCCGCCATTCGTAGACGACATATTCGTATATGGTTTCGTTGCGGAAGAGAATTTGTATGGCAAGAAGCTGCTCTGCAGAAATGCAAAGACAATAGTTGCGCAGATATCTACGGCAGCAACAGTGGCATTTGGTGGGTTTCTGCCCACGAGTATCGTACATACCTGCAAGCAGGGAAAGATCGTAGAAAACATCGCAAAGATAGAAGAGCGCTCCAATGCCAAAGGCAAATGGTATGGAATACACAACACAGATCCTGCTGGATACTTCGTGGCCAAAGTAGACACTTCGGAGCTGCAAATAGAAGATGTCGGGGAAAACGTACGCAAATTCTCCATGGCTTTGTATGGGCAAGGATATGGCATCTACTCCGTGGACTACACACAGGATTTCTCCGGTACTTTGGACCGCAAGGCATTGGTGCGCAGACTGCGGCAAATGGGCTACAAAGAACAAGGAGAAGTTGGTTGACGCGAAGGTACCATTTTGGACAACACGCATGCCGTCGGGAACCATGTTTGTACTTGGATGGAAGACGGAAAGAGAACCAAAATATACAACAAGATAGTGTCCAACTTCGAGGCCGGAGAAGTGCAAAACCCAGTAGGAGCAAAGTTGGCAGAGTACGTGGATTGCCCCAACGACCATTTGCGTAGAACATTCCTACGCCCAGACGTGCAAAAAAGAGGATGCACCAGAGTGGAAATATCCATCTATGGCAAAGATTTCTCCAAATCCCACACCAACGCCATCGCGGAAACACTAGAACCTTTGCAGGACATATTCGTAGTACAGCCGCCAAAGAATATGTGGTTGGCACTTGCGGAACATTTGGACAGGTGCTTGTGCATTTGCTGCGAAGAGACGAAAGAAATATTCCTAGCTTGGTACTGTAATTTGGAAACCAGACGCATAGCCGGAGTGCGAGTTCGTGGCAACGACAAATGGGAACAATGTGTACTTTGGACCCTTGCAGAGTTTGGCCTGCGCAAATGCCCCATATTTCGCATAGATGTGCTTGGTATGGAACCTGTGGAAATAGCTCCGCTGCGCTGCTACACAAAAAACTCGCCTACGGTATTGGCGGAGTCCAAATTCCCCACCCGAGTGCATACAAATGCCCCTGCCATTGCCACAATGCTGCCTCCGACGGAACACGTAGAGTGGATATGGCGTACGAAGAAGGCGCAAAGAATAGGAGTAGAAAAGAGTCTCTTCGGAATACTGGAAGTACCTACGGACCGCAGGATATCCTTTCTGTCCAAAAGAAAACGACAACAAAGATTGGAAGACATACGAGACGATTTGGAAGGCGACGAGTGGGTAGAAGCCACGCAGAGATACCACGCAGAGCTGTCGGAACAAAAGCAGAACATCCTGCGGCAAAAAGAAGAAGACAGGCGAAAGATAGAAGAAGAGTTGGAAAAGTACGAAAAGCTGTTGGATAGGATTTCCAAAAGAACAGACAATCTGCGTAGATTGTTCTTTGGAAAAGAAAGCTCGTTTGGTCCAGATACGCCCAGAGCCAAAGTGCATAGGATGGACCAAATACCCGCAGGAGACTACAAAATACTAGGATATGCGATCCCCAGAGACTTGGATGCTGGCTGGTCGGCAAGGGGGCACCGAGTAGTATTGCGGAGGAATAGAGAAACGTCTGTGGCATGGGCCACGGAAGCCCTATTGGAGGCATTTGCAGCTGGAAAGTTCGAAGCCAACGGCAACATACACACTGCCATACCAGGAGAAGAAATATTGCTAGAGTGGAAAAATGGCATAGCAACTGTCTTCGTACCGGAAGGACCAGGCTTAGACACATACCACGAGTTGGCCAGAAAAATAGACCACAAAATGCCGCAGAATCCAGGAAAGCTACTTGAAGTTCCAGCGCCACCGAACAAAGAATGTACGCAGGCTTTGCGCATGCAGCCGGGCGAATACCAATGCTGGCGCTACGCAAAAGCCACATACAGAAAAAAAGAAAGGACAATACTGTTCCTTTCCGAGCTATGTTCGGAGTGCGTATTGGAGGGCTGCACGGTAGAACATGCAACCACTCCGGTCTGGGGACACTTCTTGGACGAGCAAAAGATAGACTGGACATCTCCAGCGCCTTTGTATTGCAAAATAGGCAGAGAAAAGACTACTAAAGCAAAGAAGAAAGACAGAATAGTGCACGTCTCCGCAAAGGGTGTCGATCTGGTAGACGCCCTTTCTACTCCATCTCCGGAATCTTAGAAGGCCTCTGTGGCCGTTCGTAGTAGACAACCTTTTCCACTGGTTGCTGCATGCGCGCCCAAAGCAATGCTCCAATGCCAAAGATGGCAAATACTATATTCCCGGCTATTTGCCAGTCTATCTTCGTGGATATTTCCTCCACTTCGTCCTCTAGGTTTTCCTCGCTGTAGTAGCCATCCTCGTCGCTACCAGGTGGTTGTATCTTGGACGACAGCTCCGTACGAAGCTTTTCTAGATCGTCCACGCGGTCTAGCAATTTTTTTTTTTGTGGTTGCAAGTTCGGCCAGCAATTCCTCCTTTGCTTTTCCTAGGTCGTCCAAAACAATGGCAAAGGAATCCTGCACCTCTAGAAAATGTTTCTGCAGATCTGTCGTAGGTGGCGTTTCTGGAATTGCAGGCGTCGCATTGTTTTCCTGCTCTATCCTGCGTATTTTGGGTATTCCTATACCATACTTCTTGGCTACCTTTTGTAGCCCCATTCCATTCTTTCGGTCTTCCAAAAGGTCTGCGATCTCCTCTTTGGATAGTATCTTTGGCGTGGCCATATATATCTACAACCCCATGTTTTTTGTGTCTAGACACCTATGGATCCATGGACAAACACTATGGATCCATATGGTAGATACCTGTTTGTCCACAGATATAGCATGTATTTGTACATAGCTACGGGTATAGCTGCATACATGCTGGGAAAGCAGCGGACAATACAAATACTTTTGGAAATCTTGGAAGGTCTCTACCGAGCGCAAAAGACAATACGAGGAATTCGCATACCAGGCTATGTGGCGACTTTGGCACAACTACCACGGCGTCGATAGGGGCGGTGGTTTGCAGCCCCTCTTTTGGGACACGCATACGCATCTTTTGGGACACGCATACGCATCTTTTGGATCTGCATCTTTTGGAACACAAAAAAAGGTAGCCGAAAGTGGTTGCCGAAACAATGGGATTCTGTACACTCTACTATAATAACCAGCGGCTGTACCCAGATCGCGCAAGACCCCCTGTAGGGCCTTTAACCTACCTCCGAAACCCCAGGGGGGGCTGGGGTTTTTCGATATGTCATTTTTGGTCGTGTACCCGCGTCGCGCGCCCCCCTTACTGCTGCTAAAGGTCATTTCTCCTCGAATATAATTTGACAATTGAAATAATTTTTTAACATTTGAAGAAGCGCCAAAAGCTGGTACGGTTTTCGAATTACAATTTTGTGTTTAAAAGAAAAGAAGAAAAAAAAGATAAATTTCAACTTGTCGCATGCAACGTCATCTATCTGAGCATGAAGCCAAAGTTGTTATGGTTGGCAGCGTCGGATTAATATTTATTAAGATTCAGAATCATTTCTGATAGAAGGTTACCCTGCGAGCAGAGTCTCCTTTTAATTCCTCACCGGGCGAGAGAAGGAAAGGAGACTCTGCAGAAATTGTGTATTTCTTTTGTAGTGCCTTTTTCCAAGAATCTGGATAATGAGATGCATAATTTCAGGTTTCATACTGGTTTAAACTGGTTTTGATTGTTAGTCGATATTTCGTAAATATAATACATGAATAAATATTTAAGCTGCTTTTCGAACTCGGAGGAAATTTGAATAGCGTTCCATTTGAAGCAAGACCGAAGCAACATTTTGACAGATCTATTCAAATTCATGCTTATCAGTTTCTAAAATTAGACGTCAATAACAAGCCACATGCTGCGCCCCCAAGGTCATTTCTCCTCGAATATAATTTGACAATTGAAATAATTTTTTAACATTTGAAGAAGCGCCAAAAGCTGGTACGGTTTTCGAATTACAATTTTGTGTTTAAAAGAAAAGAAGAAAAAAAAGATAAATTTCAACTTGTCGCATGCAACGTCATCTATCTGAGCATGAAGCCAAAGTTGTTATGGTTGGCAGCGTCGGATTAATATTCATTAAGATTCAGAATCATTTCTGATAGAAGGTTACCCTGCGAGCAGAATCTCCTTTTAATTCCTCTCCGGGCGAGAGAAGGAAAGGAGACTCTGCAGAAATTGTGTATTTCTTTTGTAGTGCCTTTTTCCAAGAATCTGGATAATGAGATGCATAATTCCAGGTTTCATACTGGTTTAAACTGGTTTTGATGCGCAAGTGTGCATTAAAAAATATGGCCGATGACCAAAATTGAGCCCGTATCGTATGTCAAATTGTAATTTCGAAAGCGAAAGAAAGCGATCTAAATCACGTTTTATCAAATAAAAACCACCAACCAACTACTCATCAAAAGAAATCACTAGAGCGTTCTATGGATGTCAAAGACGCGTTTGTTTCGTATCCGACAGGTCATGCAAAGTCACTTATTTTCCAGCTTGTAACTCCGATCAGAGTTAGAACTCTGCTCCGATGATCAAACATCTTCAAGAAATCGACCCAAACACTAGTCGATACCCTAAAAAATCCTCTTTTGGTGGTAATAACTCCAGGCAACAATGAGCGACCAAATTTCCGCTTGTGAAAATTTAGTGCTCTCAGCTGCTAAGCTTGATGAAATTAAGTAGTAAAAGAAATCATCTTTCACTGAGGTCACGACTGTAAAAACGTGTTTTGTTTTGAAGCAGCAATCGTGTTCGGACAGGAACCGGAAACTATTTATAAAACGAGTAAGCTTGTGAACGAGTTAGTTTCTTAGCAACCGCTGCGCCTGCTCAAATAACATTCTACACGATTTCTGCAGAGTCTCCTTTCCTTCTCTCGCCCGTTGAGGAGTTAAAAGGAAACTCTACTCGCAGGGTAGGGGGAGGTCAAACAGGTCATATTCGTAGAGGGACCCTCTATTTTCCATTTTTCTATTTTCGGCTTCCCTTCCCCAGCCCCATTCCCCAGGAACTTTTGACTCGTAACCAATCTTCCTCGGTCAATCGAAATTGATACACAGACGGACAGCGACTAAGGGAAATATAGGGACTTAGCTCGCAGTCTATAATTTTTAGGATTCGTACATAAAACCATATGTTCTGTTTATTTCTCAGCCTGAAATATAAACAAAGTGGTGCACTAAGAGTGTTTTATAACAATAAAATGCCTATTTTAATGTATTTTCATATATGGAGAGGTTATAGCGAAATAAAAAGGTTTATATTTAGTGCGTGTTTCTTGGAAACATATTGTCTTCCTTGGAATTAGTTTGTGAAATTGAATATTCGGAAATTTAGACAAGGCATTTGCACAATAGGCATCTAGTGGAGGAAAACACAAAGAGCTCCGGACCAGGCAAATTATGTACAAACAACATAAATATAACATCCGATCATATTTCGCAAAGGTATATTCCATAAATCTTCTTTGCGATTCGCTGCAGGAGAGATCTTTTTTAGTAACCCACAAGCCATATCAAGATAACAAATCCTGTTATTTCGTTTCTTTTTTCGTCAATTGGCTGGCTTGTAGGTGAGTTGAAGGGTAGGTAGGTCTGGTAGTTCATCTTATAAAATATCTGGAAGACTCTCATATATTGGTTCAGGATTGCTGGCAGATTCTTGATTTCGCAACGTTTTAAGTTCAGCATATTCCGTAGAGTTGTATGGAAGAGGAAGAATGACGCTTGGTGTTGTTGCACTTGATTTGATCTCTTCAAGTTCAGCATAAACGATCTGGCCAGGACGCTAGCAATAACATAGGATAACATTTAAACATTCTGTTAAAGAGCACTTTCTTCGTGGCTCCCTTTCATTTTTGCTCCGCACGGCAGGCAGGCAGGCAGGCAGGGAGGCAGGCAGGCAGGGAGGCAGGCAGGCAGGGAGGCAGGCAGGCAGGGAGGCAGGCAGGCAGGGAGGCAGGCAAGGAGGCAGGCAAGGAGGCAGGTAAACAACAAGTCCCAAATAAATAGAATATATCTCCCTTTCACGGCTACTAGCCAGCAGCCTAGAGACCTATAGACGTTTATAATGTGATAATAAATATAACAATAAATGCTGCCTTTGCACCTACCTTTTTATTTGTCTTATCTACCTGGGCATATATAGGCATGTTATAATCTCGTCTGTCTGTCCTTTTCTTAGACCTATCGATTTGGGCGTATATTGGAATAGAGATTTCCGATTTAGCGGATTAGCGACAGTATATTCCACGCTCATTAATCCACCCGGAATATAGCCTGAGTATCAGGTCTTCCGAGGGGGAGGGGGAGAGAAGGGAAGGAAGCCGGCTCTCTCTTTCCCCTCTCCCGGAGAGCCTGATACTCATGCTACCCAGAATATAGGTTAACTCAGTAAATGTTTTGTTTTCTATTGCTTAACGAGCACTATTTTTTTACTTAATATTCTGAACTGGTACTGTTTTATATGACCTTTTTGAACTAAAATATGGTTTGTTGATATGAGTACACAATCAGTCTATACTCAACAAACAAATAAACAAATAATTTTTGCTGACGAACATGTATTATATCAACTAAAATTGTTAAGGCCGATTTACACGGTACAACGTTTGCTTACGAGTGTCGCATGCAATCTGCTTACGCCATCCTTACAACACGGCTACCACTGAGGATTTTAAGACATGATTTAAAACCCTACAACAATCGCATACGACAGTGATAGCCATGTTGTAAGGATGGCGTAAGCAGATTGCATGCGACACTCGTAAGCAAACGTTGTACCGTGTAAATCGGCCTTCATACTTCAGTGTTCTCAAATCTACAAGGAAAAATCCAAGTTACACTTGTAAGCAAAGTCTTTGGAAAGAAAGAGGTTGACGAAACGTTATCAAAGTTTCTCGAATATTCCACAAATTGTATCGTTAGGGGGAAATCAGTCTGTAAAGAAACGAGTTGATATTCTCTTTCCTACAGTCCTCTAAGAATTAGTCTCCTTCGATTTGCATGAAATCCACAGGTTGCTACTACGATGGGTTGGAACGGTCTCATGTGACGAAAGATGTCTGAGGAAGCCGAATATACTTTAAGAGAACCAATAGTGTGCTCCACTCGGATACGAAGTGATCTCAGGGCCCTGTTAGCATCTCGCTGTCTTCTGTTGTGGGCAATACGTCTTGGTGTAATGAGAGGAGGGCGGTTAGCATATCCCCCATCAGCAAGCAGCCTTGCTCGTTGTGGAAGATTTCTTATTCTCCTGTGTCCTATAGCAGGAAGTCGTCTGAATGTTTCTGCATCTTTCATACGCCCCGGAAAACTGAAAAATGTATGCATTTATCTTTCAGTAGTAAACAAATGTGTCAGGGTAAATCATATCGTTATGACCATCATAATCATTCATTCATTCACTCATCCATCCATCCATCCATCCATCCATCCACCCACCCACCCACCCATCCATCCATCCATCCATCCATTCATTCATTCATTACTATCTTAAACCTAGACAAGTCTACAAACTTACCCAGCTACAAGTAGTACTATCAATCCGTCTGTATCGATTACTATTTGCGTACTTATAAAGTGGTATTTCTTGTCGCCTCTATAAAACTCTGCTTGTCTTGGGCCAGATGGTCTTTGAATTCTGTGTGTCGTGGCGTCTATCATACCTACAGCGTTTGAAAAATGTGGCAGAGTGTCCAGAAAATTACTCCAAACCCTTAGAGAGTGCCATGTGATAAAATTTTGATAGCGGACAAACAGAATTGGAACGATATGATAGATTTCTTCAGCAACGGTACTTTTGCTTATTCTAAAGATGAATGCGAGGACGTACAGTTTCGGGTATTGCCTTAGCCACATAACAACCATGAGGACTCTGTTTGTGACGTCAAGTTTGCAAGCTCTTCGTCTATTAGTTGCTGGTACTCGAGGTGTATGTCTTGGAAGAGTAACGTCTACGGCTATTCTTCGTATAATAGCATCAAAGGATTCAGGTGTTTCCCCGGTCATGTACCAAAAAAACGCGTGGGTAGCTCCGTACTGAACGATAAATATCGATGCCATTGTTTTGGCGGTGAAGAAGCTGATTGCCAAGAAGTCGGGCTAAGAGGTTAAATCTCCCTGTTGGTACTATAGAGACCAGCATAAGAAGTGCTATGAGCAGATTCCCTATAACATGGGTAGGAAATAGAGGAACTAGGCGTGGTGATCTTTGGAGCACAAGTTTTACAACTGTAACCACAGACAACAGCGTCATCACAACAAAGGTTGGGAAAGGAGGAACATCCATTACTTGTTTTGAACTTAATAAATACCTATAAACTTTTACAAAGGCGAAGATATGCAAATAATTTGCTACAACTTGTCAAAGCGTGCGTGCACTTAGAATGTATGCATTATTATTAACATAATTAGGAAACAAAACACAAACACAATTAGGAAACACAAGAAGGTTGATAACATTCACGCTTAGCGCACGTGGGCACGTTTGCTAGCAAGGCACTCTTTTCATCATTCGTACAAGAACATTGAACACGATGGAAAACGGGAAAAAACAAAGAAAAGCAAGAAGAAATTATACAGAACTGGAGGATATTCTCATTCTTCAGGCTGTAAATACATGTGGGAGAGAGTGGAAAAGCGTGTTGAGCTACATGAGACGACACGCAGAAGTGATGGGAGAAGCAGGAGACCAGTATTTGGTCGAGGATAAGTCCGCTTGCAAGGCTTTACAAGAGCGCCTAAGAAAACGAGCTTCTAAACTGCTCAACAACGCTCTACTTACAAGGTACAATCAATGATTAAACAGGTGCAAAGTGCTTTCCGTAAGTTAAGAGGATAATAATATAAAATTATTCTTATAGGAATGACGATACCACGTCAACAGACAAAACGCAGCGGGAAACACCATCAACATCAAAAATAATTGATGATGAATACGAGTCTTCTCAATCTAGCAGCGAGAAAAGTGCTAAACAAGAAATTGCAGAAATTTGTAAGGCTATTAATACTAGGGAAACGAAGTATGTGGTTGACGTGGATGACAAAAACCTACAGCATGACGACTCGACAGAAATTCTCAAGAAGATCAACAATAGAAGGGAACTTGAGAAAGAGGAAGATAGGTAATTTGATAATAATTTAATATTTTGTAATAATTTGTGCTCAAATTCTTAGATATGGCTTGTAAAACGTGGTTTTCATGTGTTGTTTTTATCTTAGGAAAAGAACTTCAGTGAAGCCGGAGAACAAGTCTAGCAAAAGACAAAAAGTGACGAGAGAGGATAGACTTGACCGCTTGCTGGATGCAATCCCTGGTGTTCTCGAGTCAACTCAAACTGCTGCTCGAGAGCATAAGAAAGCTTTGGCAAGCTGGAGGACTATTCATGGTTTGGTGTCTTCTGACGAAGACTAGAATATTTATTTGTCTTTTGTGGCAGTTACGTTTTGTACGTATATATGACATGCTAACATGATATCTGTCTGATGAAGACTAGAATATTTATTTGTCTTAATTGTAGCAATTACGTTTTGTATCTGTCTGATGAAGAATGGAATATTCAGTATTATTGTCTTGTAGCTGACTACAAATTATTAAAATAGTTTTCTTGTCATTAAGTGGAAAGTCAGACTCATTTCTTGGTAGCTACGATTAACATGCAGTGAAGCTCGGGGCCCAGAGATTGAGAGGTCCTTCAGGATAAAGAGGATAGGGATGCTCGTTGACGAGAAATCGGGGAAAAAAATACCCTATATAAATACAAAGACGATTCAGAAGTTAGTTTGATTTAGTTTACGGCACCTATTTAACGGTTTGACTGAATTCACAACGCATCAGCTACACGATGTACCTATTCCGTTAGTATATGCCTATTCCGCCTATAATCCGCTAAATCGGAAATCTCTAATGCTTTTGACTTCGGCATAGGTTACGGTATTTGATGCCTCAGGAAGAATATATTGGAGAGACGTACTACTGAACAACAACAACAACAAAAAGCATTAGGTTATATACTTAGATAAGGGATTCATTTTTGATTATCAGTCAGCTTCATAAAAATGCGTATAGATATTGGAACCAAATGTCTTATGCTAGCATGTATGATAAAGTCAGGTCACTGTACGTATTTTACTTATATTCCAACAGCGAAGCGACCAAAACGACTTCTTATGGCATGAAACTTCATTGCATTGCCTATAGAATTGCAGATTCAATGGTTCCGACTCAAACAATGGCGAATCCATCACCATTGCATCAGATTTTTTTTCTTTCCCCGCAGCGGAATTGAAAAATGGTCTAACTGATAACTAGATAGGAATTGTTCTAAAAAGTCTTACAAGGAATTATTTTATTTTGACTAAACATTAAACAATAGAAATAATTTATGATTAGTTTTCTTAAAAACTAATATTAAAATAATTATTTTTTTTAAACTAATATTAAAATATTCAAGCTATTTTGTTGATCTGGGAGTCAGTGGAGCACATGACCAATGTTACTACTACACTTGTTAAGTAACTTGCTTTTCATGCATGTTAAGTTATTTCCTGTTTCAGGTTCTCCCAAAAGCAATTTTTTTATATTTCTATGTAAAACAAATAAAATAAGGAATGCAAGTCGATTGTAACATTTGCCTCTGATATTAGTTTTAAAACATTTTTTGCTCTTACTTGTCATCACGGGCATCTGTCTCGTTTTCTATAAAAAAAAGTTTGTAACAAACAATTAATGTTACGTTGTCAAGGAGAAAAAAAAACAATTTTAATTTTCTTTGAACTATGTAATGTCTTTTAAAATTACTGACCTTTATTGATTGTTTGCTTGCAGCGATTTCTGAGTACGATTATCACGGTTACCGTTAGAGCGATGGGTAATAGCACACCAAAAACACATAGCAAGACGACGCTCTTTTGATTTAGTATTTTGTAGTTTGTTTTTTCTTGACCAATTTCTTCTGCTGTCTTATTGAAGGACGACAAAAGTTGATAACGTTAGAGGTATTGTGACCACAGTAATCATAATAATAATAATAATAATAATAATAATAATAGATATAAACTATTTATTCTTTATTTACCGAGGGTAGCACCAAATAGCAATATGCTAACAAACCTGTGGCCCTCTAATATATTAAACTATGAAGATATGTGTAACAATAAAAAATAAAATTATAACTACAAGATAAAAACCCGTACACTAAAAAATAAATTATAACTATTAGTTAGTAATTATTATTGAATGAAAAAAAATAGTAACTGTAAAATAATATCTAAAAATAACTATAAAAAAACAATAATAGAATTTACTAAATTATACTATAAAATTATTTAAAGTATTTTGATTTTCTAAGAAATAATTTCTTAAAGAGCTTTTAAAGGTAGTCAAAGAGTAAATCTGTGAAACTTTAGTAACACTAAATAGCACAATTTCATGCAAATTCCATTGTCTTCTATTGTTTAATTAGCACTATTTTGTACTATTTAGTCATTAGCGCTTCACAGGATATTTGATTACACTCTAGTAGTAGTAGTAGTAGTAGTAGTAGTAGTAGTAGTAGTAGTAGTAGTAGTAGTAGTAGTAGTAGTAGTAGTAGTAGTAGTAGTAGTAGTAGTAGTAGTAGTAGTAGTAGTAGTAGTAGTAGTAGTAGTACTAGTAGTAGTAGTAGTACTAGTAGTAGTAGTAGTAGTAGTAGTAGTACTAGTAGTGGATCACTCAAGGATGCTGGTCTTCGAGGCATTCTTATCGTAGACGTAGCACGACATCGTAGTCGTAGCACGACGCCTACGACCCACGATGGGGACGTGGGAGTCGTGGATCGTGGCATCGTAGGATCGTAGCGTAGGTAGGATTGTGGGAGTCGTGGAATCGTGGGATTCGTAGGATTCGTGGAATCGAGGGAATCGTAGTCAATATTAGTTTTTCATTCTTTTTTTAATTTCTAAACCGGGAATCCTGTTTGTTCATTGTGTACTTTAAAATGCACAGTCTCTACACACATTGAACTTGATAAATTTGCAATGCATGTTTGTTTTTTTTCATTTCTTTTCAGAAGTTTCAGCCACAATTGAACCTATATCTTGACACAACATATAATACGATAAATATCAGTATATTTGTAAACACGCTCCTCTCCATGCCTTTATCGTAAACCGACTTATGCATCGGACTTACTGCATTATAGTCCGACAAGAAAAGATTCAAGGTATCAGTACTGCGCGCAGTTTGTAATGTCAATCGAGCTGTGCATACCCGAGTATTAGTTGTATGGTGGATGTGAATTGTCTGCAAGTTTTGATCAGTTTCTCAACTCCTTATATGATGGCTTGTTGGAATCGAACCAACGTTTCTGAATGGATCAGAAACAACCATTAACCATTTTTTGGAGTGTAGTGCATGCCAATCAGTTGTATGTCATTTGTTTGAAGAGGTGCGTGGGTCCTGTAGTTTTTCTGTGAATATATATATATATAACTGAACTGTAACAAATTTCTATTTACAAACTGGAACAAATAAAACGTTAAATGGAGGATGACCTTTTTGCCCTTTCTCCAGGAAGAGTCTTACAAGTTTGCTCCAATCTTGTAATTAAAGGCGGTGTAACGTGGGACAAATTGCAACTTAATTTTATTTGCGCATCATTATGGCCCATTTTCTAATTATCGTTATCTTACGAGTATTTGAAGGTAGTTGAGCTCTAAAGCGTCTTTGCAACCCGAGGGGTATTGGAACAATGCTTAAAGGTATCTTATTATTTTAACAACAACGTTACGCAAAAACAGCGTTGCAAGTTGTCCTCGTGAAGCACCGTCTTCATAGTGATGCACTATAGTTATTACACAGGCCCGTTAGTATAACAATAACTAATAGCTGCAAAAAAGTTGTAAAGTAGCTCATCACCAGTTCCATTCCATTCCCTCCACATTCTCTCATTCAAATAGGTCTGCAGTTTTTCTCTTGAAATTCCCTTCCGCTCTTTCTGCTTAAGCTTCAATTGATTCCATTTGGATTCAATTCCCTGCGTGTGTACCCCGGTCACGGGATCAACAAAATTCAGGGAGTGATTTACCACTCTGTGAGTGGCTACTTGCTGGGGAAGGAATCTTCCTATCTGGTCGTAGGCACTATAGTCGTCGGTGTGCAGCACACTGTTCGGCCGGAGACACCTGCCAAGTATCGGCAGAAGGGTATCTCTATTTCTTCTTTCCACTACTTCGTAGTAACCTCTGGCTGGCTGATATTCGGTGGTTATCACTCCGGACACCCATATTTCTTGAGTGCGCCTTCCCCTGTTGTACTATAAAACGCAATATAATTAAAGATAAATTTCTAAAGTCATTTGCACATTATCTAAGGGTATGTTGAGATTTTCAATGAAAAGAGAAGAGATGCATTAAATTGGCCGCGATAATAAACGTTTCTTATCGTTTCACGATATCCGCGAGGTAAATCAAACCCGTGTTTTACAAAAACAGTGAATGTATACGATGAAATGATACGATACTCATCTGTCATGGTAAACCTGTCCCATGCATCAATTCTCCCGGTATATAATACTTTGAACAATCACATTGCTTGTACCCGGCATTATGTGACGTGGGATGATGATAGAGTTTTTTTTTTTTATTCAAACACGTGTTTTAATTTTTCTCTTTTTCTGAAAGCGGATAATTTGTTGATTTTATATGTATATATATATATATTTACACATATTACGAGCCTGCATGACATCTTTCTTTTTTTATTCGGTTTCCGTATCATGTCGCTGCAATAATCTCTCTATACATTTCCCCAAACTAATGTATAATAATCGAAAACTGTTATTTATTAGTCACCCACTAAGGAATTATCGTACATAATGGTATAAGTCTTAATCGTCTTTGATCTTTTACCCGTATTGCTCGCAAAAAAAAAATTTAAAAATATTACCTTGCGCTTGTGGTTGAATTTGCTTTCGTCGCATTGCACCACGCAGTTCGGGCCGCCAAAAGGAAGGAAGGAAGCGTATTGTTCTATCGAATTTGAACACACGCCGTCCAAAAGTCCAAAAAATTTTGTTACCACGTTGCGACTTAGGCGAAGGGCACTTGCTGTTTGCGTGCGACTGTTTCCTTGGCACCAGAAGAAAATCATCATGATGGCATCTCCCAATGGTATTTTTGGAATCAGTGCAAAAATACTATTGCATCTGATGGAACGCTTTTTTTGACATCTGTTGCACTTCCTGAAAATAGAATAACGATTGTGAAGAGGTGTGAAAAAACATCATGAATAAATTGAAATAGACCTATTCAGCGTCCTTGACAACGCGTTGTCAAGGACGTTGAAATGAGTCTACAGCTGTTATTACAGTTGCATGGAACTTATAGGGTTGTTAAAAATATCCTTTAAAAGATGATTTTGGCTGCACTTCCGAATAGTGTATTTAGGTTTACTGAAATGGTCACTTTGCAATTCAAGACGGCTTCCGAAAACATAAGGCGAAACTGACAATGACTGTCTATTCACGCTTCATCTATCTGCTCATCAAAATAACTCCCTTAACAATCTAACCATTGCATTACGTTTGGCGCTCATTTCCTAGTTGACTTTTCCCTGCAGCAGCTTAATATTCATTTCTTAAGTCTTAGATAAAGTTATCAAAAGGTTTTTCCATTCTTGAATAAAAATAACTATTTCGGAAATCAGCAAACCATAATTGATAAAGCAACGTTTAACCGTAATTAGTCTCCCAAAGTACTTAATATTTTATGTCTAAAATTATATAAGTTAAAAAGCTGTATACAGCGGCTGCGTAAAAATCTTACTTTTGAAATCAAACGAAAGAGCAGTTATCAATAAGAAAATTCCTTTTTCTGCTTATAAGAAACAAAACTTGATAGACTCCCACTATACTCACCAAACATAGCCATCAATGTGCGTTTCATTTCTGCGAATCATCGGCATGTTGTGATTACAGTCACCACAAAAAAGAGGATCAGCAAGAAGAGCTCTTCTCTGTAACCAGCGGATAACATTTTTTTTTTTATCTCTGTTTAACTTCGGAAAAGTAGTCAAGGTTCATAATTCGTGAAGTAGATGAATACGCAAAGCAGTTTAAAGATGAATGGCTAATAACTGACTAACCGTCATGCTTTGGGGAAATTTTCACATTTGTAATTCAAACCAATCAAGTGATTTTTGTTTGGTCGAATGACATTCCGTTAGTAAAAAACAGTTATTTTTTTCTCTCTCTAGTGGATAGAGAGAGAAATCAAATTTGGCATAAAATTAGATATCAATAAAAGGAGCTCATTTAAGTTTCAAGTTTGCTCATTGAATAGTGGCGTATTTCATTTTCTTTTTTCGTATAGCTTCAATCCTGTTGTGGTAATTAGCCGAATGAGAACCAATGCCAATGGGCACTCTTTAATTATAAACCCTTACAGTAATCTGCCTTGACATATTGACTATATATTTTATTCGTTTTGGAGGTGTGTCTAGCAATCTAACAGATCACGTGATCAAAGACAGTTTTCATATCCCTTTATATCTCGTCTATTATTGCACAAAATCTAATGCAATGTATTATAGAAGGCATTAACCTTAAAACATTAAAGCAGTTTATTTTCATTTTCTAGCTTGATGAATCGGAACGCAGACCAGACAAACGCATGATTTTTTCGTTGTATAGGTGTAAATAAATGTTGTTGTATTTTTTATTCTTCTCACCATCACAAGCTTCAAGATAGGGTCGGTAACTTTGGATGAGAGATGGTATGAAATGGATGGAGGGGGGGAGGGGTATGACGAATTTTTAGATTTAGGGGATCTTTTTTTGAAGCTCGTTATTAAGAGGGGAGGAAAGTATAACAATTTTTTTTTACATTTATATATATATTTGAAGGCAAATACATTTCTCAGTTAATTGTGTGCCTTTCGAAAGTAAAACATTGAAAACAATATATTAAAAATCAGAAAAGAGTGCACGAATTTATAATTGATTGGAATAATTATGAATATAATCAAGATCACAACTGAACTATTATCAAACAACACAGAAAGAGAGCTTGTTTTCTAAACTTGGATTGTTAAAATAAAGAGAAACGGCCATAGGACTACCACCCCTACAGGACCGTATGATTAGATTAATTCCCGCAATGAGCAAACTCGATATCGGAAGGATGCGGGGAGGAGTCATTGTTTTTGTATTTTTTTTATTAAAATGAGGATGATCATATTTTCACTTTTTGAGAGAGGGGGGAGTTGAATTTCATTCTCATTATCACGGATTTCGTATCATTTTTGTTCTCCTTTCTTTTTTTTTTTTTTTTCTTTTTTTTTTTTTTCGATTTTTAAACTCTTTTTTACTTGTTATAGTGTTATTGATCGAAATTAAAGATTTTTGTCTCTCCGATTAGTAGGGCACTTGTGCCCGGCTAGAAGAAATAGAGAGAGTAATAAAGTTATTATTATTATTATTATTATTATTACTATTATTATTATTATTACTAATAAATTCATTATCAAATAATAAATTCATATATATAATAATAATATATAATAATAATATATAATATATAACAATAATATATAGTAATCCAAAACGACCAAAGTTGTTCAGTCCAGCACACAGTTATTATATATGACAAGGACACCGACGAACTTCTGAGTATCAATCATATACTGAGTATTTATAATAAAGGTTTGTGCATTTATGGATTTTGGTTTGTAAAACTGGAACTACGAGAAAATACTTTTCACGCGACAGCACTTTTTTTCGCTTTTAAACTACTTTTAAAAAGTAAAGCAGAATATTTGGTCTGTAAAAAAAACACTTATAACACCACAGCGCGCGAAGGGTTGGCCAGCTTTAACTAAATGTGATTAAAAAGAATGCCGTATAAACGTTGACAACAGAAATGCCTAAAAGCATTTGAAACAGAAATGTTAATAACCGCCGCTTAAGATCAATGCATCAAAGCACAACGTATGGAAACTGCAATCAACTTCAAGTAACAATTCATCAAACTGATATCACGATGTCTAGAACTTGCTAAAATATATAGAATTGACAAAGTCGCCACTACTGGAACCTGTGGAAACTGTGTAACATTGCGACATTAAAGTAAATGAACGAACAGTTTAATACTGAGAACGAACAAGTTAAGATTTTATTGGTCAATTAACTGTCCAGACATATTGAAGTGGCAAAGGAAAAAAAGAAACATGTTTGCCGATATAGACATGTCATTTCCCGGGAAAGAACACATCAAAAAAACTACTGAAAAAAATACTCGACTCTGATTGCCTGATCGAGAGCAGTGCAAATTCCTTCCTCATTCAGTCTACTCTTAATATGACAGTTTTACAAGAGTTGATTCAAAGTACTTAAAACATAATAGAGTTCAACAGGTTGGAAATGTGCAAAATGTTGTTTCGATGCATATTATTTGTGAGTTTAAGAGCGTCGGATAAAAAGGAAAAAAGGGAACAAATTGCAGGGAGGGAATTGTTAACAAGAAATGGAAATACAAAATATTAGACGTTGTACAGTCGCTTGACAAGTAAATTAAGGTTAGTCAACAAGTGAGGTTACATGTAAGAATTTCCGATGCATTCAGAAGGTTAAGTTCATAACTAGTTATGAACTTCTGCGGATGCAGTAAATTGGAATATTGATGTACGTTTTTCATGGTAAAATGAAACTACCTGTTGTCGGCTAAGGTTTGCAAGATTGTCATTACTTTCAAAAGCAATATCAAATGCTTAAAAGCTTTCAAGATGACAAATTTTCCAAACAAACAAACCTTTTTTAACAGAAAATTAAATTATCGAAAATTGTCTTTATTCTCATTATATTTTTCTCTTATGAATAGATTATTTCTTTTTCCTTATTGAAATTTTATGCTAGAGGCCATATACCTGAGGAAATTCCGAAAAGTGAGAATCAAGCAACCCCACCCTTCACCCTTTACAAAGAAAAATATGATAGCTTTTATCTTATACCACAATACGAAAGAAAAAAAATTATTTATCCGACAGCTTTCTAGTTTTATCATTACATAATAATTGAGAAACTCTGAAAAAATGCCTAAATTATTGAATAATCGAGACTGGTATGTTTCCCATTCCTGTTTATTTCTAGTTTAAATGAATCTCAGCTCAATATCGAAAATGAAAAATAAATCGGTTAAATAAGGATTCAGGGAACGCAGTGCTTTCAGTGTGAAATCTTTACTAGTAATTAATATGTAATCATGCGTAGCTGTTAAAGTAAATAGGGCTGAACATATGTAAGTAATACATTCGATGAAGCCAAGGGTGGGTGGACTGGCAAAATTATTTTTGAGCTCCTTACAAGGGGTGGGCCATTAAAGAAATAGGACGACTTTGCATGGTTTTTTTTTTCATTTTTGCCCTTGAAAATGGGGGTGGGTCACGTATTTTTTCAGCAACCGTGTGGGGATACGTGGGTCACACAAAATTTGTCTTCCAGGTATCTAAATTTGCCGCCCCCCCCCCCCCCCCGCCCCCCCCCCCCCCCCCCCCCGCATGCTTTATGACTAGTCCCTAACGGTCGCTTTGTTTCGGTTCCCAATCTCGAACTCCAAAGTACAGCAACTTCAGGAGAGCTCCCTCTTCTCCAGGTGCACGTTATTCCTTGTGCTTGGTCGAGTACAACCTATAAAGTATATGTCCACAAGGACTGAAGGCGAAGTCGTGCTCGTTTTTCTTTCGTTCCCTCGAAATTTTCGTTTGTTTGTAGTTATTAAAACGAGAGCAATTGTACTCGACTGAGGCCGATAGATACGCTCGATTTGGAACGTTCGTTTCCTTCGGTTGTGGCCAAAAATATAACCTGCACTCGTTCAGTTAGTTTCGGGTATTTGCTCGCCAAAATGGATTACTAGTAACTTTCATTAATTATATTTCTTGGTTTTTGCAAGATTTTGCAATTTAAGTTTCAGTTTTTGCTGTACAAGTACTCGCAATTTTCCCAAAACTATTTATATTGATTGTGAGTCAGTATCCAGTGGCGGATCTAGGGGTGGGTTTTGGGTGTTGCAATCCCCCCTATGAGAGCAATCCCCCCTATCGTGATTTATTATTTATTATTTTTTTTCATGACAACACCAACAGCATCGCAAGTTTTATCAAAACAAAGGTGCCGAACACATTTTGCTCGCTCTTTTTTGTATACGCCGTACGTGGGACCTGAAACAACCATGCTCGCCTGCAGCAAATAATCGTTTTCATAAGACCTACTACCGTTTGAGAACCCTGTGCTACTTTACCGCCAAACAAGTATCTCAATCAATGCTACAACCCCCTCACCCTTAGAAAAAATCCTGGATCCGCCACTGGTATCGTTTGAACCTTTAGCATACTGTACAGATATTTGCGCAGGATGAAATACGGCAGAGTTCCCTAAAAAGTGGGGTTGGGGGGGGGGGGGGGGGTATGGAGGGGGGGCTAAGAATAGAAAATATAGAAGACCAGTCAAAACGTTGGGGGCTGATTGGCAAACTTTAGTGGATATTTGGAAAAAGAGGGGCTGCAACCCCCCAACCCCCCGTCTCTGCGGTGCCTAAAGGCTCGTGCAAGTACAAGAACATTCAAAACATTACTCGTGTCTATTAATTTCCATATTGTACTCGAGATCGTGCGATTTTTTGTTTATAGTTCACTCAATAAAATTTCAGTAAAAAAATGCGAAGCGACGCCGTTCATATTTGTCTATTTCGCGGCCGATTTTCAGTCCATCGCGCAACTGAAATGCATAAAAAAGATTAGTTCTTGCAGCTTTAAAATTATATTCATATGTTTTTTAAGTACAAAATGATAGAAAATAATTGTTTTGACATTGTTTTGGCCGTGTTGCCATAGCGACACCATGAGTTCATTCAAAACCTGTCAGAAATACCATGTTATTATAATCACATGTTGCTCATGACTGTTAATTATGGCGAGAAGGAAGTCCATTTTGCTACTCATACATCCCCCATAAATAGCCAAGGAAATAGATATAACCTTTGTTTACCATAAGGTATTAACTTTATTTGCATTATTCCAAAACAGTTTTCAAAGATTGTACTTTGTCTCAGTGAAACCATAGTTTCAATGCTACTACAATATGCATCATTACTAACCATATTCATGAATCACAAGACTCAGGTCTTCACTCTGGTCTGGCACGCATAGAAATACATCCAGACCATGGCAGTGACCACTGCTGGTGTATCTTGATAAAACTGTTAAAAAAAATGCATTATTAATATTTCAAGAACTCACTGACTTTCTCATAAGGCTTTTGTACATGTAGGAGCCAATTTGCAATATAAGCATATGTTCATGATGTCAAACCTTTTCAGACCTTAATCACTCCACTAGGGACAAAATGCTTATACATTATCAATGATTTTTAAAGCTATTGGTTCATTAAACTTGCAGATCATGTTTTACCAGGGAAGGTTCAATTGATATGAGGTTGAATATGAATATTTTAAAGAGAATGAACATGAATATTGCATGGAGGGGACTAAATCTTCTGAATGGCATCATTTCCTAATACGCAAAAACAAATATTACAAAATCAAATAGGATTTATGATAGGAGCCAGTCAAAAAGATATTAACTTACTTTCTTCACCATCTACTGTTCCTGCTTTTGCATAGAACAGCAGAGGAAAGTTCTGCTTGGCCATGGAAGCGTCTTTGCTTATGATATTTAGAGACCTTAAATTTTAAAACACATCCGATATTTTAATACTATTGGTTTTTAATATTTCATTTGATATAAATTTTACCTAAGTCCCATTTACCTGCAGAGACGTTCGAATTCGCCACCCATTCCTGTGGTCACTATCGCCAAAAATGGCCTTGCCAGATTGATGGCATGATAACAGGCCTGTAAAAAATTTGAGTAACAAAAAAAACATTAACATGAGAACCATTTATGCATCCCAGAAAAAGTTGTTGAAACGAAAATGTTATAGCTTCATATATAAATTATAGCTAATAATAGATAAAAATTACAGTACCTCATTATACCCTGGAGGAAGAAAAATCAGATCCCCTCCACACATGCTGTGGATGTAGTCCAAATCATGCACTAGATAATAATTATTATACCTTATTAATATACAGTAACTATCAATTGATTATAAAGCTTTATTCATCGGTGAACACAGCATTACACATTGTTTGTTGATCATGCACAAAGCAATTCAAGACGAGTCTCAAGGAAAACAAATAGGTAAACCTAATGTACTATTTTGTTTCCCTGGTGCCTCAGATGAATTGCTTTGTGCGTGGTTACTTCCTTATACTATCAAAAACGGACTGTAGTAATTACAATAGCATACCAGCTTTGTGTGATTCTCTAATGAACTGTGCAGAGGTTTCAGCCAGGGACCCAACTAAGAGAAAAGCACAAAATGTTTTTTGAGTTAGAAACTTAATGATAATAGATAAAAGAATAAGCAGAACATGAATATAAGCAATTGGCATAAAATAATGTTTAATTTGGAATTGTAATTGATTCATATCTAATAAGGAAAATAAGCTTAATTATTTTCATAAGAACAGAATCAAGAAACTGGAAATGAAGAAACAAACAAACAAATACAGCAGACAGAAGGTGTATGACAGTTCTTTACTGAAGATTATTGGCATTTGAATAAAAGGAACATAATCAATACCTATAGATACATAATTTGAAATATTACTTAATGATACCAGGACTGAATATGTTATGATATTATCAAACAATATTTATTTTTACTAAATAACTTGCAATATTCTTACCCTTCATGCCCCTCCCAAGAAATCCCACTTTCGGGCTGCACGGGATCAGCTGTTCTATAAAAACAATAAAAACAACAGTGTATCCATTTCTACTCTTCAAAATGTTCTGCGTTTTTTGTCATATTCAGGATATCTACTCTATTAATAACCCATGGCCAAGCTCGTCAGTAAGTGGCATCAAATAACAATCCTAGAGCTAACATACACTGTATTAATCTTATATAAAGAATACATTGAAACAGCATCTCCAAACCATCTCAAGGACCATATAGCTGTCATATAACCAGGATATAATAATTGGCATTATTTTTTCCTGTCGTAAATAGAGTATGTCCATTATAGGAACACCTCCTACCAAGCCCTTGTAGAATAGTCCCCGGTGGAATAACAACAATAATGAGCAATATCAAATTATCCCAGTGATACTTGCTAATGAAATAAAAAAAGGAAGAGTTTGAATAATAACACATTAAATAAAGGTTTTGGTTTTAGAAATACACAAACCTTCATCCGTGTCTTCCTCATCTGTTTCAATATCTAATAAGGATAAGTGACGATGTTTAGTATACTAAAAAGATATAAATACAAATATAGATACTGATTTAGAGCATCTAAAAAGCAATAATTATCATAAAAACATTTAATTTCTTCATATGTCCAATCTCTTATTCATGTACACTCTCACCATTTCCGGAAAAACCAGCTGCTCTTGCTCTCCTGTTGCCCACAGGTGTGATGGGGGGTGGCGATGGAGAACCTATGTAAAAATAAAACAAGAAGTTATTCTAAGAAATAAATAATGCTGTAGAAGTACATATCAAGTAAATATTAAGAAATTATCCTGGAACATATTGCCATAAGTGTACTTACCAGCTGCTCTTGCTCTCCTGTTGCCCACAGGTGTGATGGGGGGTGGCGATGGAGAACCTATGTAGTAAAACAAGAAGTTATTCTAAGAAATAAATAATGCTGTAGAAGTACATATCAAGTAAATATTAAGAAATTATCCTGGAACATATTGCCATAAGTGTACTTACCAGCTGCTCTTGCTCTCCTGTTGCCCACAGGTGTGATGGGGGGTGGCGATAAAGAACCTATGTAAAAAATAAAACAAGAAGTTATTCTAAGAAATAAATAATGCTGTAGAAGTACATATTAAGTAAATATTAAGAAATTATCCTGGAACATATTGCCATAAGTGTACTTACCAGCTGCCCTTGCTCTCCTGTTGCCCACAGGTGTGATGGGGGGTGGCGATGGAGAACCTATGTAGTAAAACAAGAAGTTATTCTAAGAAATAAATAATGCTGTAGAAGTACATATCAAGTAAATATTAAGAAATTATCCTGGAACATATTGCCATAAGTGTACTTACCAGCTGCTCTTGCTCTCCTGTTGCCCACAGGTGTGATGGGGGGTGGCGATAAAGAACCTATGTAAAAAATAAAACAAGAAGTTATTCTAAGAAATAAATAATGCTGTAGAAGTACATATTAAGTACATATTAAGAAATTATCCTGGAACATATTGCCATAAGTGTACTTACCAGCTGCCCTTGCTCTCCTGTTGCCCACAGGTGTGATGGGGGGTGGCGATAAAGAACCTATGTAAAAAATAAAACAAGAAGTTATTCTAAGAAATAAATAATGCTGTAGAAGTACATATCAAGTAAATATTAAGAAATTATCCTGGAACATATTGCCATAAGTGTACTTACCAGCTGCTCTTGCTCTCCTGTTGCCCACAGGTGTGATGGGGGGTGGCGATAAAGAACCTATATAAAAAATAAAACAAGAAGTTATTCTAAGAAATAAATAATGCTGTAGAAGTACATATTAAGTAAATATTAAGAAATTATTCTGGAACATATTGCCATAAGTGTACTTACCAGCTGCTCTTGCTCTCCTGTTGCCCACAGGTGTGATGGGGGGTGGCGATAAAGAACCTATGTAAAAAATAAAACAAGAAGTTATTCTAAGAAATAAATAATGCTGTAGAAGTACATATCAAGTAAATATTAAGAAATTATCCTGGAACATATTGCCATAAGTGTACTTACCAGCTGCTCTTGCTCTCCTGTTGCCCACAGGTGTGATGGGGGGTGGCGATAAAGAACCTATGTAAAAAATAAAACAAGAAGTTATTCTAAGAAATAAATAATGCTGTAGAAGTACATATTAAGTAAACATTAAGAAATTATCCTGGAACATATTGCCATAAGTGTACTTACCAGCTGCTCTTGCTCTCCTGTTGCCCACAGGTGTGATGGGGGGTGGCGATAAAGAACCTATGTAAAAATAAAACAAGAAGTTATTCTAAGAAATAAATAATGCTGTAGAAGTACATATCAAGTAAATATTAAGAAATTATCCTGGAACATATTGCCATAAGTGTACTTACCAGCTGCTCTTGCTCTCCTGTTGCCCACAGGAGATGAAGGTGGTGAGGGAGGTGGCAATGGAAAACCTATGTAAAAATAAAACAAGAAGGTATGCCAGAAAAATGAGCTCATATTCCTGTAGAAGTAGGTGGTTTAAGTCAGACACTTATTGTCATACATGTAATTACCAGTTACTCCCAATCTGTCTGGAGATGATTGTGGTGACGGCAGTGGAGAATCTATAAACAAACAAAAAAGGAAGGTATTTTAATAAATGTATAATTATGTAGAAGTAGATAAGTTTAGCAAATATGTTCAAGACAGACACATATATCTTCATCAGCTTATACATGTGCCATTGGCCGCCTCCCCCTGATGAACAGAGCTATACGTATAAAGTAATATAGTATAGTGATTTCAAAGTCTTGAAAACCATTAATTAGTTGAAGGAAACTTTTTATTGAAAAAAATGACGAAATCTTGTAGAAATATACACAGTAACGAACTAGTCAATAGCATTTTGGAAATACGGTTAAGGAAGAAAGCCCTTCCAATAAGTTTGAAAATCCCTTAGTTGATAAATTAAACTCTCGTTAAGGATATTTCTTATTGAATAACGTATATGTCTCATCCGTTTGGAAGTTAGATCCTCCACTTCTAAACAAGCCTTCCACCATTGATAATAAAAGAGCCATACGATCCATGCTTCCATGCAGTAATAATATAACCGTATTTCATTTTCACTTGTACTGATTCTTGTGTCAACGCCCGCGCTGTTTTGTGTCAGTGTTATTTCACAGGTAGTCCAGTTTAGATTCTTTTGTTTACTTCCCCACTCTCCCCCACCCCTCCCCCGTAAGGATATATGACAATATTTTTAGATTTTTAGATTTTTAGATGCTACTGACTTACCTGAGGATCTCCGTGGTTCGTTGAACATCAAGACCTTGTCCGACTTCGAACCTTTGAGGCCGGACAAGAGCTCTCGTCCCCCAACGATGCCGTTGGAGATTCTCTCCACAGAAGTTCCTCTGCTGCTCGATCTGAACAAGCTTATCCTAGGCGAGGAAATATTCCAAATCACGATCACTGAATACTTGACGAACGCGTTAATTATAATAAAAGCTTTTTTAAAGAATATGTTCCGCGATAACATTCATCACTTACCCGTTTGGATCAAGCTGGGCAGCAGCCGGTATTCCAGCCTTGATGAGGTCAAACATCTGTTGGCTGGAAAAGCTGGAATAGAAGGTGATGTCCCTCACCCTACCGGCTGCTACCAAGCTGTCGAAGTTGCCCCCTCTTGGTATGCAAGCTACCATTTCTTGTAGCAATATGAATTTTTTTTTATAAGGCCGACCATTCGCTGAAGAAGGACTGAAATCCATTGTAAAATAATGTGCGCGATCGGGAGTATTCTTAGCACGTTGCCGTCAAGTTAGGGAATGATGCTCAAGGATCGAATTTCTTTTTTTTTTTTTTTTTTTGTAGTATTGAATGACATAATCAAAAAATATGCAAAGCATGTGTAACTAAAGGGTGCAGCACAGTGAATTATCTTTTAGCTAGCCACTATGATTCATATAGGATACATTTTTTGATACTTCGGATACATTTAATTGAAGATAGCCAAAAAAAGTTTTTGATATTTGATATATATCTGAAATATACCAGTTACTGTTTATTTATTAGGTTGGACTTTAGACTTAATAACTTTACTTTTAGAACATTCATTGACAAGATGCGTGCGGCCGGAAATGAGAGAATACGAAAACCGATGTTGCAGGTGACGAGTTTGGATTACGCGCTCTTTCTTTTGCATAGAATTTTCATACCTTGACAGGAAATAAATAAATTTTACATGGAATAAATATTTTCTGTAATTCTAATTTGAATGGAAGTATTTATTTTTTGATTCTCCCACCCCCTACTTATAGCTTTGTCATAGACTGTCATTTGCGACTAGAAATAAATATTCATTTTCCTAATACTAGTGGTAAGTACAATGAAAAAGATGAATGTGTGAAAATTTAAATTTTTTTTTTCAGCCTCAAAGTTCTAAGAAGTCCTATAGAGCATAAACCACATTTTATTAGTAAAAACATATTTACATACTATAACCAATCCAGCCCTCTGATTGGCTTAGCTACTAGTGGTATATTAGTGATAGTAGCGAAAAGTGTCGATTTTGAGATCAAAATTTCAACGCTTTTTGCATCTTTTATTGGACGGATTACTAGGTTTTTACTACTGAAAAAAATTAGACCTCTCGCCCTCATGGTGTACGAAACAAGACTCGTAGAACATGCGGACTCGATGACTAATTGTTAAATAGATGTATTTGACAGTCCCCAGTACAAAGGTCAAACATAACCTGGGTATCGGGTATCCAGCATACCACAGCACATGCGTGACAACTCAACTGATCAAACACTCATTGCAGTTATATCTTGGTTTACGGTCTCGATTATATTCTATCTATTTTATTCCTACATTCTACATTCTACATTCATAATAATGTATTCAGGCGATGAAAGTAACTGGACTGTGGGAGAGTGCCTGGTCATGGAAAGGAGCCACACGGTGGTTATTTGCGATGTCTGGTAAGAATTCAATGATTATTTGTTACTGTTGTTAGTATATTTGATGGTTTTTAATACCTCCGTCGTGGCAGATAAGTCAAAAGTGTCCAAGTTTTTATTTTTCTTTCAAAAACTTCGTTATTGTATTCCAAATCCGCTTCAATAAATATGTTAAGCATTATTAAAGTGTCGGGTATTCTCAATATTCTGCAAACTCAGTAGTTGCTAGTTATCCTTTGATTGGAGCACTTTCAATTCCGCCAGTCAAAATTATAAAATAATGATTTGAGTTGACAGAATCAAAAACCAATATTACAACGAGTCCGTGTAATGTCTGAGTTTGAATAGAGTAATGTTGAGAATCGATCGCAGTGAATTGCGACCCTCATGGTCACAGTATTTCGCCGACTAGCATTTCAGCGGACGTCAATCAAAGAAAGGTCAAATGGTAGTTTGTAGCCGTTTTTGAAGTAATTGAAGTGTTAAGTAGTGCTATTTCAATTCGTACGGCAGCTGCTATGTGTGGGTTACCTCCGGGTTTTTCCCTTTAAGTTTAGAGAATCTCGATCTGATTTGAGTTTGATTTTCCTACGCATCGGGCCCAATAGTGGTTTTGATAGACGCAACGTGGCAAAGTAGACAATGGAAAATGAATACGCGAGAAAGCGTGGCTACTTAGATCTGGGCGGGAAATTACTTCTCTCTGCATTAAGGGAATGGTCCAACTAGAGAAACAAACTGTGCTGGTTACATTATAATGAATATTAATGTTAAGACAAATCATTCCCAGAACGACTGACATTGTTTTTTACTTTAAATATCCTAGCACCTCATTGATGTTAAAGCCAATCGTATTGGAATGTGGGCATACGTTTTGCGACGCATGCGTCGATAGGCTGAAAGATGGCCCAGAAGACAGACAGAAATGCCCTTCGTGTAGAAGGCCCCTATCCGCGGCATCCGTCAATGTGTCCCTGGCTACGCTGGTGTCATCACTGTCTGCCAGGTGCCTTAATGACGGATGTTCGTGGGCGGGAAGAGTGGACGGACACGACTTCCACTTGACCCAATGCCAGTTTAGGTTGGCAAACTGCAGGTTTCGTAATGTTGGGTGCCAAGTGAAGGTGCAGAGGAGGAAAGCAGCAAGGCACGAGAAAGAATGCCAATACAGACCTGCAACTTGCACTTGGTGCCAACTTGAAATTCCTAGAATTTCAATTAACAACCATAAAGGCACCGAGTGCAAGAAGCGGAAGGTTGTTTGTCCCTATTTCAAGGGACCAAATGACAGCCACAATGTTGATATGTGAGTATTTGTGATGGCCTTTTCAAATGTTTTTCCTAAGACATTAAATTGGAATTCCAATTCTCAGTCAAGTGTAAAACTATTAAGACATTATTTCAATTAATGTTTGTGGTCACAGATGCGACGCCACGCAGCACATGTTCACGTGCCCTAACAGGGTGCAGAAGTGTGAGGTTCGTGGATGCGACTTTCGTGGTAATCAAGGAGACATGCTGCTCCACAAGAGCGCGAACGTGGAGAACCACAACGAGCTCCTGATAAAAGAACACCGCGATATGATGGTGTTATTAAAGACAAAGGTACATTCCAGTATTTTATATGTGTAGACTATAATTAAGGAATATAAAAATAAGAATGGATTTTCGTTTAAAAAGAACGTTATTAATATAGGCCGGCTATGTATGTCTAGTCATACAAATCTCTATTTTCAGGAATGCTTACCATTGCTTATATTATTGAATTTCAGCCTACCACAGCGATGACCAGGTACCAAGAGGAAGTACTCGGTGCCTGGTCATACACCTGGTCTATTGGCGAGGAAGCCTCAGAGGATATGATTTCCTCAAAGGCACGAGGGGTTCCATTGACAAGTCCTGAATTTTCGGGGCTTGTGAATGGCGGGCGACTGAAATGGAGGCTCTTGCTCTACCTAAGCACAGGAGAGATCTCTCTTCAACTGATGGAAGGGGAGCAAGGGCCATACACCTTTAAGATGCTGTAAGTAAATGCACAACCATAAATATTATGTCCAAAATATTTCAATTCATTGATTCGTTTGTTCGTTGTCCAATTGTAGATTTTCCATAGAAGATGCAGGGAAAAGTTCGACGATGACTGTAGCACTACGAAGAGGAGAGATGGCTGGCTGGCAGTCTCGACTATGGCTTAGAAATCGAAACGTCCTGCCACTTGTCATACGTGTAACGTTAACCTTGGTACGTTACACGTAAATTGGTTAAAGTCGCATTTGGATGATGATGTGACTCAATTATTATTATGAAGGCCAGGCTGGCGAAACATTTTTGGCTGGAAAATTGTAGTACCTAAGTTGAGAGTACATGACGCGTCATTTACTCAACCCCAGTTTTGATATTTTAATATTTAAATCAAATTTTCGCAATCATAAAAAAAGTTGCCAATCTGGCTTTCATGATGATAATTGAAGATTGAAAAATATGAAATATAATTCAAAATATTTGAATTATTTGAACTATACAAAAACGGTTTTTCATCATCCAAATGCCTCTTTAACAATTATTGGATGAAGACAAGGTGATTAACGGTTTACCGGAAGTTCGATACATATTAGAGAAAACATTTCAACGATAATCACCGAGCCTGCGTCCCATAATTTTTTCAAATATTACTACGCATGTGATTATTACAACAATTCATGTGAATTAGTGTACGATCTCTAAGAACACTAAACACGAGGTAGCAAGACAGCCAGTTCAGTGGCTTACCAACGAGAGGGCGCGGTTTTCTATAATCACCTGTGTAGTAATACCAAGGTAAGGTTCATTTGATATTACAAGGGGATGGGTGTGTGTGTGTGTGAAGATTCCTAACTTTAGAATACTAAATTTTAAGAGTTTCACTTTTTTGTAGTTACCAGCTTGTAGTTTAAAAAAAAATCAAAACACTCCCATTCAAACTAGATACAAGTATGTCCTTCTCCTAATATATTGAATGAACCTTCCCTTACACCAAGGTAAAACCCCTAGACACATAATAACGAGTTTGCTGCTAACTTGAAACTTTTGTAAAAGGGGAAGAGAATATTATCAGGACCTTCGTGATAAGTCTTTGATCAATTTCAAACTGCCTTACTATTTTAACATTGATTCACCATGGCGATCAATGGAGGAAGGACGAAAAGTTCAGAAGGACCCACCTCCATTTATCCTCCCATTTGTAGATATATTTTAAATTCACGTCCATTTCACGTTTTATTTGTTCCAGTTTGTAAATAGAAATTTGTTACAGTTCAGTTATATATATATATATATATTCACAGAAAAACTACAGGACCCACGCACCTCTTCAAACAAATGACATACAACTGATTGGCATGCACTACACTCCAAAAAATGGTTAATGGTTGTTTCTGATCCATTCAGAAACGTTGGTTCGATTCCAACAAGCCATCATATAAGGAGTTGAGAAACTGATCAAAACTTGCAGACAATTCACATCCACCATACAACTAATACTCGGGTATGCACAGATCGATTGACATTACAAACTGCGCGCAGTACTGATACCTTGAATCTATTCTTGTCGGACTATAATGCAGTAAGTCCGATGCATAAGTCGGTTTACGATAAAGGCATGGAGAGCAGTGTGTTTACAAATATACTGATACTTATCGTATTATATTTTGTGTCAAGATATAGGTTCAATTGTGGCTGAAACTTCTGAAAAGAAATGAAGAAAAACAAAAACCAAAAAAATAAAAACATGCATTGCAAATTTATCAAGTTCAATGTGTGTAGAGACCGTGCATTTTAAAGTACACAATGAACAAACAGGATTCCCGGTTTAGAAATTGAAAAAAATCAACAAAACTAAAATTAACTACGATTCCCTCGATTCCACGAACCCTACGAATCCCACGATTCCACGACTCCCACAATCCCACCTACGCTACGATCCTACGATGCCACGACTCCACGACTCCCACGTCTCCATCGTGGGTCGTAGGCATCGTGCTACGACTACGATGTCGTGCTACGTCTACGATAACCGTGCCTCGAAGACCAGCATCCTTGAGTGATCCGCATCCTTGAGTGATCCGAGTGATCCGCTACTGCTACTACTACTACTACTACTACTACTACTACTGCTACTACTACTACTACTGCTACTACTAGTACTACTACTACTACTACTACTACTACTACTACTACTACTACTACTGCTACTACTACTACTACTACTACTACTACTACTACTACTACTACTACTACTACTACTACTACTACTACTACTATTACTACTTTTACTTCTACTAGTACTATTACTAGAGTGTAATCAAATATCCTGTGAAGCGCTAATGACTAAATAGTACAAAATAGTGCTAATTAAACAATAGAAGACAATGGAATTTGCATGAAATTGTGCTATTTAGTGTTACTAAAGTTTCACAGATTTACTCTTTGACTACCTTTAAAAGCTCTTTAAGAAATTATTTCTTAGAAAATCAAAAAAATTTAAATCATTTTATAGTATAATTTAGTAAATTCTATTATTATTGTTTTTTTATAGTTATTTTTAGATATTATTTTATAGTTACTATTTTTTTTTCATTCAATAATAACTACTAATTAATAGTTATAACTTATTTTTTAGTGTACGGGTTTTTATCTTGTAGTTATAATTTTATTTTCTTATTTTTACACATATCTTCATAGTTTAATATATTAGAGGGCCACAGGTTTGTTAGCATATTGCTATTTAGTGCTACCCTCGGTAAATAAAGAATAAATAGTTTATTATTATTTTTTTTATATTATTATTATTATTATTACTGTGGTCACAATACCTCTTACGTTATCAACTTTTGTCGTCCTTCAATAAGACAGCAGGAGAAATTGGTCAAGAAAAAACGGACTACGAAATACTAAATCAAAACAGCGTCGTCTTGCTATGTGTTTTTGGTGTGCTATTACCCATCGCTCTAACCATGACCGTGATAATCGTACTCAGAAATCGCTGCAAGCAAACAATCAATAAAGGTCAGTAATTTTAATAGACATTACATAGTTCAAAGAAAATTAAAATTGTAATTTTTTCTCCTTGACAACGTAACATTAATTGTTTGTTACAAACTTTTTTTTATAGAAAACGAGACAGATGTCCGTGACGACAAGTAAGAGCATAGTCTTAAAAAATGTTTTAAAACTAATATCAGAGGCAAATGTTACGATCGACTTGCATTCCCTATTATATTTGTTTTACATAGCAATATACAAAAATAGCTATTGGGAGAACCTGAAACAGGAAATAATTTAACATGCATGACAAGCAAGTGACTTAACAAGTGTAGTAGTAACATTGGTCATGTGCTCCACTGACTCCCAGATCAACAAAATTTCTTGAATATTAAAAACTAATTATAAATTATTTCTATTGTTTAATGTTTAGTCAAAATAAAATAATTCCTTGTAAGACTTTTTAGAACAATTCCTATCTAGTTATCAGTTAGACCATATTTCAATTCCGCTGCGGGGAAAGAAAAAAAATCTGATGCAATGGTGATGGATTCGCCATTGTTTGAGTCGGAACCATTTAATCTGCAATTCTATAAGCAATGCAATGAAGTTTCATGTCATAGGAAGTCGTTTTGGTCGCTTCGCTGTTGGAATATCAGTAAAATACGTACAGTGACCTGACTTTATCATACATGCTAGCATAAGACATTTGGTTCCAATATCTATACGTTTTTTTTTATGAAGCTGACTGATAATCAAAAATGGAATCCCTTATCTAAGTATATAACCTAATGCTTTTTGTTGTTGTTGTTGTTCAGTAGTACGTCTCTCCAATATATTCTTTCTGAGGCATCAAATACCGTAACCTATGCCGAAGTCAAAAGCATTCCAATATACGCCCAAATCGATAGGTCTAAGAAAAGGACAAACAGACGAGATTATAACATGCCTATATATGCCCAGGTAGATAAGACAAATAAAAAGGTAGGTGCAAAGGCAGCATTTATTGTTGTATTTATTATCACATTATAAACGTCTATAGGTCTCTAGGCTGCTGGCTAGTAGCCGTGAAAGGGAGATATATTCTATTTATTTGGGACTTGTTGTTTACCTGCCTCCTTGCCTGCCTCCTTGCCTGCCTCCCTGCCTGCCGTGCGGAGCAAAAATAAAAGGGAGCCGCGAAGAAAGTGCTCTTTAACAGAATGTTTAAATGTTCTTCTATGTTATTGCTAGCGTCCTGGCCAGATCGTTTATGCTGAACTTGAAGAGATCAAATCAAGTGCAACAACACCAAACGTCATTCTTCCTCTTCCATACAACTCTACGGAATATGCTGAACTTAAAACGTTGCGAAATCAAGAATCTGCCAGCAATCCTGAACCAATATATGAGAGTCTTCCAGATATTTTATAAGATGAACTACCAGACCTACCTACCCTTCAACTCACCTACAAGCCAGCCAATTGACGAAAAAAGAAACGAAATAACGGGATTTGTTATCTTGATATGGCTTGTGGATTACTAAAAAAGATCTCTCCTGCAGCGAATCGCAAAGAAGATTTATGGAATATACCTTTGCGAAATATGATCGGATATTATATTTCTGTTGTTTGTACATAATTAGCGTGGTCCGGAGCCGTCTTTGTGTTTTCCTCCACGAGATGCCTATTGTGCAAATGCCTTGTTTAAATTTCCGAATATTCAATTTCACAAACTAATTCCAAGGAAGACAATATGTTTCCAAGAAAAAACACGCACTAAATATAAACCTTTTTATTTCGCTATAACATCTCCATATATGAAAATACATTAAAATTGGCATTTTATTAATATAAAATACTCTTAGTGCACCATTTTGTTTATATTTCAGGCTGAGAAATAAACAGAACATATGGTTTAATGTACGAATCCTAAAAATTATAGACTGCGAGCTAAGTCCCTCTATTTCCCTTAGTCGCTGTCCGTCTGTGTATCAATTTCGATTGACCGAGGAAGATTGGTTACGAGTCAAAAGTTCCTGGGGAATGGGGCTGGGGAAGGGAAGCCGAAAGGAAAATAGAGGGTCCCTCTACGAATATTACCTGTTTGACCTCCCCCTACCCTGCGAGTAGAGTTTCCTTTTAACTCCTCAACGGGCGAGAGAAGGAAAGGAGACTCTGCAGAAATCGTGTAGAATGTTATTTGAGCAGGCGCAGCGGTTGCTAAGAAACTAACTCGTTCACAAGCTTACTCGTTTTATAAATAGTTTCCGGTTCCGGTCCGAACACGATTGCCGCTTCAAAACAAAACACGTTTTTACAGTCGTGACCTCAGTGAAAGATGATTTCTTTTACTACTTAATTTCATCAAGCTTAGCAGCTGAGAGCACTAAATTTTCACAAGTGGAAATTTGGTCGCTCATTGTTGCCTGGAGTTATTACCACCAAAAGAAGATTCTTTAGGGTATCGACTAGTGTTTGGGTCGATTTCTTGAAGATGTTTGATCATCGGAGCAGAGTTCTAACTCTGATCGGAGTTACAAGCTGGAAAATAAGTGACTTTGCATGACCTGTCGGCAACGAAACAAACGCGTCTTTGACATCCATAGAACGCTCTAGTGATTTCTTTTGATGAGTAGTTTGTTGGTGGTTTTTATTTGATAAAACGTGATTTAGATCGCTTTCTTTCGCTTTCGAAATTACAATTTGACATACGATGCGGTCTCAATTTTGGTCATCGGCCATATTTTTTAATGCACACTCGCGCATCAAAACCAGTTTAAACCAGTATGAAACCTGAAATTATGCATCTCATTATTCAGATTCTTGGAAAAAGGCACTACAAAAGAAATACACAATTTCTGCAGAGTCTCCTTTCTTTCTCTCGCCCGGAGAGGAATTAAAAGGAGACTCTGCTCGCAGGGTAACCTTCTATCAGAAATGATTCTGAATCTTAATGAATATTAATCCGACGCTGCCAACCATAACAACTTTGGCTTCATGCTCAGATAGATGACGTTGCATGCGACAAGTTGAAATTTATCTTTTTTTTTTTTTTTTTTTTTTTTAACACAAAATTGTAATTCGAAAACCGTACCAGCTTTTGGCGCTTCTTCAAATGTTACAAAATTATTTCAATTGTCAAATTATATTCGAGGAGAAATGACCTTGGGGGCGCAGCATGTGGCTTGTTGTTGACGTCTAATTTTAGAAACTGATAAGCATGAATTTGAATAGATCTGTCAAAATGTTGCTTCGGTCTTGCTTCAAATGGAACGCTATTCAAATTTCCTCCGAGTTCGAAAAGCAGCTTAAATATTTATTCATGTATTATATTTACGAAATATCGACTAACAAACAGAATGCTTAATTTGCATTGAGTAGTTATGATATCCAAAATGATGTGCGCGAAACCAACCTAGGCCAACGGCTAATAAATGTGGTATCAAATTTTAGATTCTTGTGGTACAAATTTGAATGTCGCATTCAATATTGTTTTAATAATTACTTTGAAGCAATTTACAAAAATTTATGGATACTATAGCTCTAAAAACGTACAGCACAATTGAACCAAATTGCAACTTACGATTATTATTGTTTTTGTTTATAACATGAATAACGTCCTACCAACCCGTCCCCTTCCCCCCCCCCTCCCCCCCCCCCCCCCCCCCCCCCCCACTCCCCCCTACCTTTCCCCATCCATCAAAATGGTGGTCAAACAATGGTCACCAGGTGCTCTCAACCAGCAGCCAGAAAGAATTCTATAGGTGGGCGTGCGATGACGTATTTTGTTTTTGGTTGCCAAAAGGTTGGCATAGACATAAACATTCCGCATGAGAGAGGAAATGGCTTCAAGCTAAAGCGGAACCCAGTAAAATTCCAAGAAATGGATCAGTAAATAAATCATCAATATGGCTGCGAGAGAACTAGCGTGGGGTTGTGTACTGTTTCTTTTCAGACCAGGTAAGGAACTAGTAAAGTAATCGAGGAACACAAAGGTTCTAGTTTTCATCAGTAATCTTTTGTTGTGAATTAAGATCGTCCGGATGATTGTAGTCTTGTATTGCTCTTCAAAGCTTATGGACATTGAGCGTGATGCTAAACAAACAAACCAAATCACATTCGGAAAACGTCCAAAACTAAAATTCTCACTATATTTATGCAGAAGAGTGTACACCAAAATGTTCCTCTATTAGTAAGGTAAGTTTGGGTACTTTCTCGAACGCTGTCAGTAATTAGCTGCTTCGTTACGAGCGATAATGTACATGCTACGAGGGTACCTAAATACCAAGTCAGGATCTGAGTTAGGACTCGAGTTGGGACTCGATTTGGCACTCAAGCTGGGAATTAATAGAAAATAAAAGCCAGATAGAATGGCAAATGTAGTCATGACGCTTTCTTGTCAAAGTATTTCACGGTTTCCCTGTTCCGCCAGAAGTAAATATCATAGGCCGATCTTTGTTTACGTTTTTTCCCCTCATTAAGAGCATTAGAAACTTCCAAGCTACAAGCAAACCGATTCCAGAAATCGAAAGAGAATGTCTTAGTTAGTAACTACTGAAAATTTGAGAGTAATATGTTCAATATTTTGGAAGTAAATCGTTTTTGAAAGCGGTATGATTTACAAAGAAAGGTATATGGTCGTGTGGTTTTCAGTAGTTACTAAATAAGACATTCTCTTTCGATTTCTGGAGTCGGTTTGCTTGTAGCTTGAAAATTTTTTATGCTAATGAGGAAAAAACATAAACATAGATCGGCCTATACTGCATGTCTGCCTTAAAAGGTTAGAAGGTTTTTGCATTTGGTAAGCTTTTCCCAGTTAATCCGGCATTTCATATAAGTTTTTTCTTAGTTTAATGTTCTGCTAGAAGTACACATTATATTGGCTGGCTATTGTAACTGAATTCAATAAATTTAATAATATTATTAAGAGCGCTTGGATTAGCCAAAAATTGCCACAGAGCAATGCATGATAGATTTTTGAAAACGACTCTATTGTTTCAGTTTTTCAAATACTAATGTAAAAAATCGAGTCCCAGCTCGAGTCCTAGCTCGGATCCTGACTTTGGACTTGGTAATAAAACTCATGTATATCCCTACCCTGCGAGCAGAGTCTCCTCTTAACTCCTCTACGAGCATGAGAAGGAAAGGAGACCGTTTCCAAGAATCTGGATAATGAGATGCATTATTTTAGGTTTCTTACTGGTTTAAACTGGTTTTGATGCGCGAGTGTGTATTAAAAAATATGTCCGATGACCAAAATTGAGTCCGCATCGTATGTCAAACTGTAATTTCGATACCGATAGAAAGCAAACTCAATCACGTTTTATCGAATAAAAACCAATTTCAACCAACTACTTATCAATGGATGCCAAAAACACTTTTGTTTCGCTGTCGACAGGTCATGCAAAGTCACTTATTTTCCAGCTTGTAACTCCGATGATCAAAAATCTTCAAGAAATCGATGCAAACACTCATAGTCGATACCCTAAAAATCATCTTTTGGTGGTAATAACTCCACTCCAGGCCCACAAAATTTCCGCTTGTGAAAATTTAGTGCTCCAAGCTGCTAAGCTTGATGAAATTGATGCAGTAAAAGAAGAACAAGAGATCATAATTCACTGAGGTCATGACTCTAAAAACATGTTTTGTTTTGAAGCGGCAATCGTGTTCGGACCGGAACCGGAAACCATTTATAAAACGAGTGAGCTTGGAAACGAGTTAGTTTCTTAGCAGCCGCTGCGCATGCTCAAATAACATTCTACACGATTTCTGCACGAGTCTCCTTTCCTTCTCTCGTCCGTAGAGGAGTTAAAAGGAGACTCTGCTCGCAGGGTAGTATGTCCCCTTTCTTCGGTGAAACTAACTATAGTTACAGTTCACATGCCATACTTTCAATCGCAAGTATTTTTGGGATTGTCAGAACTTGAGAATGGATAAATTCAAAACCAAACAATCTCCAATCACACCTTGTTCAAGATCTCAGAAGACAGAGGCAAAATGTGAGCTATTTAAGGTGAAACATAGGAAGTTTGTAATTGATGTTCGAATTGATATTCTTGAAGCTTTGCAAATCTATTACCGGTAACGATTATTTCAGCGCAGTAAATATCATCTTATAAAGCACATTGTTCGGAGCATAGTTAATAGAGGGGAATGGTTATGAAAGCCAGCAAACTTCAAAGGACCAGCCTATTGTTTCGCATTTGATGTTGAAACGTACCATCACGTGACACTGACCGTGCACACATTGAAAACAAATATGGCGGCCGACAGTGAAGAGTTTGTATTTGGAGACAATTCTGAAGCAATACTCGATATTTTAGAGGCGGACGAGGACATCGAACGGGAATTCTTAGGAGCTGTAGATGAGGTAAGTTTAAAACATTGTATTGACTTGATATTATTTTAGAAACCGTCGTAAAATTCCTTGCTCAAGTTCTACGTATAACAGCGTTCATCGCAAATACTGTACTGTCAATGGAGTTCCGATTCAAATTTCAACTTTTACTATAGTCTTGATAATACAAAGAGAATAATCTCCCACTCTGTTTGAATATAAATCATCTATCTATCATCTTTATACTATCATTTTGATTCATATTGTCTAGAAATCGACAAAGTAGTTGTTCTTTACTCACTGTTATTAGCTTATCTATAGTTAACTTTGAAATCCTTCAATCGATTTTTTTAGGTCAAAAAAGATGAAGTTACATGTGAATTCTGCAATAAAAAGTGTAAGAGCATACGAGGACTTAAACGACATATTACTATGAAGCACGATAAGTCAATCCCAACAACTTCAGAACCAATTCCAAGACAACAGGAGGAAGAATCGAGTACAAACACCTCAATGGCTACTGATGTCCTTGTTGTCTTGGTCGACGACGTGAAGCTCAAGTTGTTAGATAACTTGATCTATAACGAATATATGAGGGATGAGATAAAAGCTTACAGCTTTAATAAGCCTGCTGAAGAATGGGAAGAATTTTCTGTTATAAAAGGAATCTACAATGGATTGATAAAGAATAGGAATTCTGAAAAGTTTTATTGTAGATATTATGCACAAGTTCCACTAAATGCAACAAAGTATTTTCCTGGATTATCACGCAGTGCAGCTACACTGTTATCAACGAAACTTGCTGATCGTTTATTATCTCTCAGCAAAGAAGCTAATGGCCAGATTGAGGAAGATACATCATCTTTGTCTGATAAAGAAGTGCATGGTTTGCAATACCTTGGAGGCTATGTCTTGCATAATCTCCATAAGAAAATAATGAAATCCAAGAATTGTGGACAGTCTGAACGTCAGCAGGCCATGTCAGTCTTAAAATCTGGAAAACTAGGTGATGACTGTGATAAAAGTTCTCAAACTTTGACTGCATGTTTGGATCGTGGAGGACTGTGGTCTATAACAACTGATGCTGAAACTATATTTCTTAAAGCTGAGAAGTATTTTAGAGTATTTACCTCAAATGTTTGTCCACAAAACATCAACATTGCAAGCATAGTGCACAAATGTGTTCATGACGAGAAAGTTATATCTAGCTATAATTCAATTGTATCTAATTCTGAACTAGTAATAGAAGATAGCGTAGGGAAAGATGTCCTTTACAGCATATTAAACTTGTATGTTAAAGTTCGATCATTTTCTCTTGCTAAAGACATTGTCCAAAATCACAAAATCTCCTCTAAGATGACAAAAACCAAAGCGCTTCGCAAAGAAATAAGCAGAGCTCACAAAGAACAAGAAGTCCAACGAAGTCCTTAAGAAATTAAGCTTGAAACACTACTGTCTATATATTGTCAGTACACACCAGTAGTCTCACTATCTCTGTCCTACAAATAATATAATAAGTTCATGAACTCAGACAAAACTATCACATATTTTAAAGTGTGTTTATTAAATATCAACTATTTTTTGTAAACCAATGATAAAAATTTTTTTGTGACTATGCTTGTCATAAATAAATCTCCTCTTTCTACAGTCTCTAAAAGGAGAAAGACTATAAAAATGTGTTATTTATTATATGTGCAATGTTTCTGTTCAATTCGCAGTTGTTTCTGTTAAATTATTTACCAGTTATTAAATTCCAATAATAATATCATTGCCATAAAAAAAAAAGGAAAATATATAAATAAAGATTATTAATTTTAAGGAAATTGGTATATTACTTTCTGGGCATATTATTATAACAAGACAAGTGTCTATACAGTAGAGTGCTCGCACTAAACCCATTACCAATATTTAGTACCACTTATTAATACTAAATCCTTTTTATTCACAATCTCTACTGTCAAGATTGCTAATTGCTGCGTTTAGCTTTTCTGCATGGTAGTTTTTCTTCCGAAATCTCTTCCCATGCTCTGCGCTTATCTCTCCTCCCTCTTGTATTGCCACTCTGGCAGGAAACAGACTTCTAAATGCGTATGGTATTGGCATTATATCCAAACATACGGATGTCTGGGTTATCATTCCTTCGACCCAACTGTCGCTGATGGCCAAAGTACTCTTCCACAGGGTCTTGACAAAACCTTTCTGTCAAAACAAAGTCCATTCCTTCTTGAAGAAGGAATGTTGTAGCTTCAACAGCAGAGTGGCAAGTGACTTGGAAACCCTCATATGTCTGCCAAGAAATAAACATACGGCTTCTTGCATTCTGGGTAAAATTGCCAGGTCTGTTTTCTGGCTTTCTTTCCAGGTCTTCAGATACTGAAGGAAATCCAATAACCATTGAAATCTGTTATCGTCTGGTGATGTATATGGTGCTAACAATGGTTTCCTATTTCTCTGATGCTCTCTGGTGCTCCGCACATTGAGGCAGTCGAAGAAACCATCAATCATTTTACAGAATGTTGATGTTCCTGCTGCTTCTGGTGGACCAAAGGACTGTAGGACTGCAGCCACAGATGAACTCAGACCTTGAGCAGCTAGGTTTACTCTCATAACCGAGTATGAATTTAAATTAATGTGATCATATGTAAGTCTGGGCAGCAGCTTCAACCCATTTTCTATATCTTGGTAGAAAAGTTGTGTAATATGCTGCCATAAGATGTACTGTCCGTCGTTCCACATGTATCTAGTACATTTTCCATGGCCTGAGTGATGTAGACAGTTTCTTGTGGTCTTGATCAAAGTGGGGAGCATCTGCAAAGAAGTACACAAACCGATGAGGTGCAAAGAGATTAATAGTACGATAGCAGACATCAGTATTTGCATTCCCATCGAGTGGTTTATGTAATCTAAAAAATCTTCGGTTTGGTGAAGCACCATCTGCTGTTGCTGCAATAACCCATAGGTTGCAACTGGTTTCAAGAATGCATATAGCATCCCAAAAAATGGGCATTAGCTGGTCTGCAGTAGCTCCAGTAGTTGCAAAATGAGCAAGGCAAAACTTCAGCTCAGTACAGACACCTCTCACTAGGAAGGCTAAAGCATGAGAAGCAATTTCATCTACTTTTTCAAGCAAGCCAAAGTTAACGTCAGGATCACCAAGGTCAGTAAAGCCTATGAGTTCCCCAGTAGCTTTGTCAAATACAAGGTTACACATAACCTTCATCTTATCAAAGAGAAGGACAACATATCTTTGTACATCAAAGTATGAGCTTGTTTGTGATTTCAAATCCTCAATAACTTCTGCCTTAAATCCACGTTGAGGTTTGATGGCATTTCTATAGTCCTTCAGTCTTCGTTGACTTGGCAGTTTTAATATGCCACTATCTTTCAGCTCAGCTCTTCATAACACGAAGGTGACTTGGCAGCAAGCGAAAGGCAGAATCTGATGATCATTGGGTGATAACGAATACCAGTACTACTACTAGACATCATTTTCTTCTGTTGTTGCCAGAACAAGGACATAAATGGAGTGATTTTGTCAGAGCTTTCTTCAAGGATCCTAGTCAAATCATTGCTTAGCTCGTGATCTTCTTCAACATTTGACTTCATTATTTCAGTTTTCATTGCGTTTAGTTCTCTCTCCAGTTCTGCACACTTTAAGCGTTGTTGCTGAATAGTTAATTTCAGTCTTTCTGGGTTGGTCTTAGAAACTGGAGCTTTTACATGAGCAGGCTTTGACACTCTAAGATTCTTAGCTGCTTCACACTTTTTAGTATGACCCAAATAGTCATTGCATGCAGGACAGATAGGTGTTTCACTGCCTTCTACACACAAGAAATGGCACTCTTTCACTCTCCAATATCCTTTTTTAGGAAAGGGCTGGCAATGATCATATTCCATGGGATCTACGTTCAAAGGTATGACATGATGGAAGAGTTTGCTTGACAGCTCAAGAGTTTTTACCCCACAGCACAAATCATGTCTTTCAAGCTCCTTTATAAGGTCTTGTACTGTAATGTTCCTCACAGACCGCAGATACTTGACATACAAGTAGTGATCTTCTGGTATGAAACATCCAAACGTTTTAATAGTGAATCCAAGGCTGTCATCTATTACTATCTCTATCTCGGGGAGAAGATATAGGTCTCGATTATTCTGGATAATTATTTTATCAGAACATGTTTTAATGATCCAATCATTCAAAGATTTCAGTGAATTTACGCGCTTGCACAATTCGGAAAAGCTTTCGTAGCATGTATATTTCGTAGATGATGTCTCTTCTTGCAATATTCTCACACGAGTTGGTCTTGGCGTGGGACGTTTTTCAAAGTCATGGCTTTTCTTTGGCATATTGAGCATCGGGAACAAAGTGCTTCTCACATGTGAAGACTTTGTCATTTTGGATTTGTCTTCTGAAACCCTGGTCGACTTCTCTTGTTTTCGTAATCTCTCGCAGCCAATTTTCTCGCCATGATTTGTGAAGATCGTCTTTGGCAGAAGGTAGCTTAAATATCCCTATTCCTTTCGTTCTTCTACAACTGCCACAGCCGAATACTGAACAATTATCTCCAGGCATTATGTTCTAAAGGATGTAGCACAGAATCGAGTTGAATATGCCGTAATTACATGATGAAATATGAAAGAAATCTACTAAAACATATAATATTACTGTCGCGACGCTATACTCGAGTTGTGTTTTGTTTTGACTATGTGCACGGTCAATGTCACGTGACAGCCCATAAAGTCGAACAAAGACATAGTCCTTTGAAGTTCGCCGGCTTTCATAACCATTCCCCTCTATTAACTATGTTCGGAGGGAATAACCAATTGATGATTTCATCAGTATATACTAAAATATAGAGACCCGAATGGCCTCCATATACCATATACATATACGTCTGTGGTAGTCCGTTGTAAAAGTGATTTATATATTTTAAAGTTTGCATTGAATTTGATAAAGTTACAGAAACTCCGCCGAAATCAGGCGTCAAAATTATCACGCATTTTTTCGTTTTGTAGTTGTATAGACACGTATCGATAATTTATTACTCTATCTTTATACAAGTTATGGTTATGGGCTGGTTCGATCTAATATCTGATGTTATCTAACAGTTTAGCTTCCTTCCTAACTTCCTAAATAAATATATTTATTTCGTCAGACACGAATTATCTTTTAGAAGGTCAATATTGGCAATATTATTGATGAATAGTAATTGCCGTTGGTCATTGACCTCATCAACTTTAGTTCCAGCGCCAGGAAAGGGAATACAGTCAATTCAAAAAACGTTGTCGTCGACCAACTGAAGCCTACGCGACTGGACCGAAAGGAACTCTGGTTAGCAATCATTGAAGCCAAGTTGACTCCATGATTTTATCTGACTAGTCATACCTGGTTTACGGCACGAGCCTTCGTAGGCGAGCGGGAAGAGTTGAAGGAGACGTTTTTTTAATGCCTTTGTTTTTCTTTCCCTAAACCCAAAGACATGCATTTGATGGATTGTTTCTCGCTATTATTATCTTATTACTAGCGGGGATAATTTATTCAGAACGAATATTTATATGCTTCAGTGATATTTAATATATTCCTTTCGGTTCAATCGCGTAGGGTTGAGCCTGTCAACACAATTCAATCTATTTAAATAGACTCATTTTTGATCATTGCTTGCTTACAGCACTGTTTCAAATTACTGGACCAACCAGGCTTATTTCCATTGTTGGTGAGAATGCACAGTTCAGATGGAATACCGTCAGCAATTCAAATATTCTATCCGCAACATGGGGAATAAAAGAAGGCAACAAAGCTAATCCTCAGTTTATAAATGTAGACATAACGAGCACCCAGGTGAACATTAACTTATATTTGGAGCCAGATCTTAAGAGACGACTGTCCTTTGACGGTTATCTCAAGAACGGTCGTGCATGGTTCACCCTAGAGAACGTCACTGTCAACGATACAAACGTGTACATCGCGAGCATCAGTGACCATGTAAACAGATTCCTGCCTTACACAGTTGAACTGATTGTAAAAGAAAAAGAAAGAGAACAGAAAGATGGATATATTGGTGAGTTTTAGTATTCATAGCTTTAAAGTTATTTTCTTTTAAGTATCGTTATTTTAAGCTGAATGTCATTACAAATGAGTCAGAAAATGTCATTCTATAATCTAGGGTTTATCCAACCTCTATAAGTGATCACAACTTTGCATATGCAGTTAGGAAAATTGGTGTTCCCAGAGGTAATCCAAGGTTTGTTCACAGCATGAAAAAGAAAGATTTACGCTACAGTAATGATAGCGTTATTTTACCGAAAAACCTTTTTTAGATATGTCTTTACTGGAGAGACTAGCTGGCCCCCATAAAATATCGACTAATTTATTTTTTATTTTATTTTATTTTATTTGTTTTATTTTGTTGTTTTTTTTTTTTGTTTTTTTTTTCATCCATCCATCCATCTATCCATCCCTCCCTCCCTCCCTCCCTCCCTCCCTCCCTCCCTCCCTCCCTCCCTCCCTCCCTCTCTAGTAGATATGAAATGAAGGTTCACCAACATGAGGAGCGAGGAGCCGGCGGTGCCAGGCTACCACCCCTACCCACAATTTTCGGAGCGGTAAAGCCAGGCCCCAGACCACCCCACTCATCCCCCACAATTGTTACTGACTGTTTCGTTTCTGTTTTGTTTCTAAAATCCTTGTTGAATAACCATTTTTAGCTGTTCTGCGACATCCGGAGCCCGGAGCCCGGAGCCGGCGGAGCCAGGCTACCACCCCTCCCCCACAATTTTCGGAGCGGTAAAGCCATGGCCCAGACCACCCCACTCCTCCCCCACAATTTTTACTGACTGCAAAAATGAATTTAGGAACAAAAGAAAAGAGGCTTTTTTTCTAAGATTTTTGTTGAATAACCATTTTTGGCGATTTTACGCCATGAGGAGCGAGGAGCCGGCGGAGCCAGGCTACCACCCCTCCCCCACAATTTTCCGGAGCCGGAGGAGCCAGGCCCAAGACCACCCCACTTCTCTAACTCAGCCGGCTCCTAGCTCCTCATGTTGGTGAACCCTCATTTCATATCTACTCTCGGCTCGTGTCTATTAATTTCCAAATTGCACGAGAAGATCGTGCGATTTTTTGTTTATAGTTCACTCAACAAAATTTCAGTAAAAAATGCGAATCGACGCCGTTCATCTTTGTCTATTTTGGCGGCCGATTTTCAGTCCATCGCGCACAGTCTAATGAAGGGCATAAAAAAGATTAGTTCTTAAGGCTTTAAAATTTTATTTATATGTTTTTTAAGTACAAAATGATAGAAAATAATTGTTTTCACATTGTTTTGGCCGTGTTGCCATAGTAACTTCATTCGGTACTCATACGGAGTACAATTAACGCTATAATTGTACTCCTCTCGACCAATTATAGTCGAGTAATTTTGTTGAGTGTACTATAAGTATCAATATTGTTTTGTTTATATTTTTATTTATCATTCTATATTTCTATAAGTTACTTCTGAAGAACCGAAGAAAACAACTGACCATTCACCTTCTCCGGAAATCGCTAGAACAACGCCCACGAAAGGTAACCAATAAACTCATTTCAGTTGTAGGCCGATATTGTCCATGGGTATATCGAGTGCTTCGCATGGTCATGGTGATCATATGTGGGCTGGGTTAATTATGGTTTCTTCTGGTTTGTCGCTTTTTTTATCATCCTCAAAACTGACCTCTCCCATTTAATTTCGCTGCGCTCCCTTTCCACCAATGCGACCCTGTTTCGAGATCCGCCCGGCTCTCTGTCGTATGATTCAGTGTTTACCGGTTTACTTGGATGTAGAGACAATCTGTTGAAAATCCACTGTTAAATTAACCATTAATTATTATTTATTTATTTAATTACGCTATTTGCGTCATGCATGGGTTACTACCAGTTTCCTTAGCTTAACCATTTTATTTTTATTAGTCACATGGCTTGTCAATAGCACGTACGGAATTCGGCGTACAATTTCCCATCGCATGTTGTTGACGTCAAAAAAGTGCTGTCACACCGTGAAACGACATATTCTTAAAAGACACACGACTTCTACTATATATGTTATGTCATAGAAAACTTTATTAACCAAAAAACTTGCTGCCAACAAGTAAGCACCATTTCTCTTGTGAGTGCTTTCGACAAGTACGAACCACTTTCTCTTGCCACTATTCTCAGACAATTAATTATATGCATAATAATGAAAACTCGTTGTCTGAAGGACATAAGACAGTATTAATTACTTGAAGGTTTTAAACTAAACTTCTGAAATGATTATGTTTTGTATTTTTTAATTTAGTTACAGAAACGGAGATTCATACACCAAAGGGTAAGACGAATAAGGGTATCTGCATAACAGTTATCGATAAGCACAAACAAATATAAATGTCAGTTAAACCACATAGCCTGAATGTGTCGGCTCATATTTCTTTTCTTGCTGAGCAAGACATTCTAACAATCCCGAACATGCTATGGTGAAGTGGACTTGTTATTTATTTACAATCCTTCTCGTGCCCCCCTCTCATTTAGATATAATGAATTTAAATAGATTCAATATTTTCTTTCTTACTTATTTCAGACCCAAAAGGCCCAGCGAACTCTAATGATTATAACCTACCTACCATCATTGCAGTTCTGGTAGCATCACTAGTGTTGGTTCTCTTGGTAATCATAAGTGCTTTTTTGTATCGGCACAAAGTAAGTACTGACTGACACTACTTGATACTGAATACATATCCTGGTATAATACAGTAATATATATTATCTCTTTTCTTCCTGAGCAACTTTATACAGGATAACGTATATAAACAATTGTCATTTTTTCCACGTTACGTCATCTAAAAACCAATATCGGAACTATACATAGTATCAAGACATTTGTAGAATACGTTTTAGAAATCAATGCATGATATTAGGGACATGAGAAAGTTTCCAGTCATTTAGATATTTGGTTCGCGAGTGATGAAGATAGATCGAGTTTGAGTCATGCAATACCGTCAAGTGCATCTGAATACAATGAAGATTTAAAGCATATTTACGCTAATGAACGTTTTTCCTTAGACACATTTGCCTTAGACACATTACCATCAAAAGTGTTCAATATTCTATCATCTTTTTTTAAACCCTTTGAAGTTAGGCTCGCCAAGTCGGTGTACCTAGCTCAGTGGATTGCCTCACCAACGATAATATCACTTCACACGTCTTAGACAAAGATGACGTCTTGTTTTCTTGCCCATGGTTCAGTAATAGCTATGCCGGATACTTGACCAGTCTACGTAGTGTTGGCTGATCTGAAAAAATATATAGAGAGAGGATATTACTCATGGGCGCGCGGAGATACGAACTTTATCTTCGAGTGTTGAAAAGATCTCTCACGAGTGAGCGTAGCGAATATATATATATATATATATATATATATATACAGCGATATGCAGAAATTCTGATCCCACCAAGTATATAGTATATAACTATATCGGGTTCATTATGGATAATGGACTCGCGGGATTCAAAGCGGGATTAAAAGTACTAATGCGTTGGCTGGCGTTTTGTTTAAGATAAGTTACCTTTCAAAACAAACTCCGCTTGTTCCAACCAGAAAAAGAATTTTCACCCTGCCTAGGACTCGACAGTCGGCGTTATTTTCAATATGAACCACTGTTTATTTTATGTAATTTTGATTAATACAAACGGCTTTAGTGCAATGATGATTAATATTCAAACTTTCACTCTCGTGAGTAAATTTGTTTTGCATAAAATTGCAAAGCTTTTAATAGCTTGAGCAAAAAGAGAGAGAGAGAGAGAAATAAAAGAAAAAGTAACCACAAAGGATCATTAAGTTATTAGAGGAGAAGTGGAAGAGTATGCCTCTCTTAAATAAGAATAACCTCCGTTTATCTAGAAATTATATTCCGCCTGTTCATCAACTGAGATTTGACTGAGTTGACGCTCAATAACAATAACACGGTAGACTACGAATATAGCAAAATATCCTATCCAGAGTAGCTCATGAACAATTTTTGCACCACTTTTGTCATAAGTCATATTACCGACTGTTTTGGTTTTGCTGTCATCGGAGTGTTTGATTGTTTTAAGCCCCGTCCACACGTATCCGCAATTTTTTTTTTTTTTTTTTTTTTTTTTGCGGATACGAAAATGTTCGCGTCCACACGCAGCGTATTCGAATCGTTTTCGAATCGTTTTCACTGTCCACACGTATCCGTAAATTTCATGATCCACCCTGATGCACCCTAGTGCCTAGTCCCTTTGACGGATAGTTTTCTGATTGAGCATGCGCAAAATCGTGTTACGTCAGCGTATTTGAAAATTTGCGGATACGACCGTTCACACGTATCCGTATTCGGAGCGTATTCGAAAATTTCCACTCTGGAGACCGTTTTCGAAAATTTCCGGATACGGATACAAAAATTTCCGGACACGTGTGGACGCAACCCGTGTCTGCAAAAAAACATTTGAGGATACAAAAATTTCCGGATACGTGTGAACGGGGCCTTAGAAGAGCGCATATAAATAAGCGAAGAACGAGTTCAGAATTGAGCTCAGCTCAACCGAAACTTCCAAGAAGAGCTTTTCTAGTAGTGTAGAGGTATTAAAAAGTGAACACATAGTTCCCACCTCTTTACTTTAGCGCTGTTCATAAACAACACTCGGTACGCTAGCCAACGCTTTGGTACTTAGCTTTGAATTTCGCGGGTCTATTACCCATAATGCACCCGATATAGTTATATACTATATACTTGGTTGGATCAGAATTTCTGCATATCGCTGTATATATATATATATGTATGTTGTATATATATATCACCGAATCGCTAAAACTTTGACACTTTAACGACATATATACATATATGTGTATCCCCCTATTTTCTATTGTCTTACCTGGATTTTCACGGAAAGACAATAGGAAAAAGGGGATGCATATATATGTATATATATCGTTAAAATGTCAAAGTTTTAGGGATTCGCAGTATATATATATATACACACACTGGATTTCAGAAGCGTTGTATTATACACTTATACATATATCTAGTTTATTCAGTATATTTAATGGTATGCAAAACAGAAAAATCGCTTTATTTAGTATTTGTTTAATTCAATGATGACTCTCAAAATATATTTTTTTCTTGTGTATTATACATTTATACATATATCTAATTTATTCAGTATATTTGATGATATGCAAAACAGAAAAATCGCTTTATTTATTGTTTGTTTCATTCACTGACTGTTTCATTCTTGTCTGTTTGATCGTACAGATTATAAATCAGTTGGTTTTAAGCGTTGAAAATGGTTATTTTGCATTATGCATCACATTAGATATTTGTATAAATGTATAAATGTATACTACAACGTTTCTGCAATCGAGTGTATAATGTTGATATATATATATCAATATTATACGAAATTACTCCTTAAAACTGTTAATTATGTAATTATATAAATTAGGTTGAACCAGTGATACTTATTAAAATCCTTGAAATATTGAAATTATGCTAATTATGCTAAGGAATGAAACATTGCAATTTACTGATCATGTTTAAACAAGCCACCACTACGCCCCCTTCTCACATACTCGCATCTCCATATTCCTAGACTTTCTTTTCTAATTCTCTCCTCAAAAACTATTATTTTCATTTTTATTTACAGAGAAAGTTCCCCGAGAAAAAAAGAAGAGGGACAAATTCTAGCGAAAAACAGCTGATGGAAGACAAAGTCGACATTTAACGCACCTCAAGACTCAAAGATAAGTACTGGATCTTGGAATTACCTTTCTCCTATAAATTATCGCCTATCCCTCATTACCCTTCGCCGTTAGCACTTTCAACCTTTTTTGAAATAGCTATGTGCAATACCATATACCATTCTCATGATGGCTGACAAGTACACGAAGAGGAGCTCACCAAGTCACTGGTTGACGCTAAAATATATAGAAGCACATGAAATGCGCTTATGGAAGAAAAGTATAGAACTGAAAAAATATTTACCTGTTTCTTTATGGCGCGCCAAACCGGACAAAAATACTTGTATCAAATAGATTCCATACACGACTTGTTGCTGAAATATAAAACTTGTTGTCAAAATATAAAATTTCTTATCAAAATATAAGACTTCTTGTCAAAATATAAGACTTCTTGTCAAAATATAAGATCGTGTCAAAATATAAAATTTCTTGTCGAAATATATAACTTGTTGTCGAAATATATGCGTAACTTGTCCAAATTCGTCCTAAATATAGGATGATATTGACGCCTGCGATCGACGGTCAGCAGCACCGAAAATGCCGAGCCTGCGGTATTATTGATTATCAACCCGAGTCATTAAGAGTGATTGTCAGAGAAAACCGGGCAGGGGCAAAATATCGGGGTAGGCCGATATGCACTAAATTTTCAGCAATAAAATTCGATTAGATGACGAACCATGGTAATTAAAGTTTCGTCGAGCTTTTTTTTCACCTGAGATAGGCCACCCCCCTCAGTTTTGAATCGTGATCGCCCTTTGCGATGCCAAAATCTAAGGCCAAACTTCATCCTCTCAAAAGTCGATATCGCTTTCTTTCTGCAAGTTTTAATATTTTATTTGTGAAATTTATCATATGATCGAGAAGTCCTGAGGTTTTGAGTCAAATACGATGAGTTTTTAAATTTCTACCCGGACATGAACATTACATACAAAGCCTGTTCAATTCACGATCTGAATATGTGTCTACTTTCAAACATATTTTCTCAAAAGTGCGGCAGTATTTTTTTTTTATTTTTATGAATCACATTTTTTTTTTAAATTACTTCTGAGCTTTCAGGAATTGTAAAGTTTCAATTGCGATCTAAAATCAAACGATCGCGAGCAACTTTCAAAGTTAACAAAATTCGCCTTCTGAATTTGCGTAATTGCGTTAAGTGTTTACATCCGTTCGACATAACGCTGCGTTAATGCTGACTCCCGTCTTCGACGTTGTTTACCCTTATCTAACCTATGCAATAGTTGCACGGGGAAGTTCTTATAAAACTCAACTAGAAAAATTCAATTTGAACAAAACCACATTATCAGAATATTTTTCTTTGCTACCCTATATGGTAAAAATACTGATAGTGCTCTTCCATTAATCAATCTTTTTGACCTTCTAACTATAGTCAACATCTCTAAATTACAATCACTAAAATTTATTCACCAATGGGTAACTAAGCAGCTTCCATCAATCTTTGATAATTATTTCAAATTTCCCAAGAGTATTCATAGCTATAACACTAGATATGCCTCAAACGATAACCTTCTCAAAAAATAGAAACAAATATTGACAAACAAACAATTAGTGCTCTAGCACCAGATCTATGGAAATAAATTCCAACTGAAACCAAGTTAGTTAAAAAATCCTTCATTTTTAAAAAAAAAAAAAGGTTAAGGAGCATTTGCTGCATTTACTTATTTGTTTCATATTATTTAGTATCGTAATTAACATATTTTGTGTATTGCTCTTGATAAAAACAATTACAAATGACAGCGTCTAAGTGTTAAATTAAACACTGACATTCTAAAAAAATAACTAATACCAAAAATATGAGAAAAGAAAAATGTGATTAACTTTAGTATTTTAAAAATGTAAATAAAATATATTGTATTGTATTGTATTGTTGTTTTCAAAAAACATTTTCAACTAGAAATAACATATTTTATCCAAATTAAAGTTACTCTTACAAAGAAATCCCAAGGAATACGACTCCGTGAGCATTAAAAGACTGTTCATATAAAGCTAATTTGAGTGAATTTCAAGGCAAGAGTACTTTATTTCCATTCCATTTATTAGACATATTAAAAAAAAAAAGCAGTTTTATTTCTGGGAAACGTGACTAACTCTTAAATAGTACAATCAAAGATTCTGAAGCAAAAAGGCACAAATTATTGCACAAGCATTATGTTCGATTCGTTTTGTCATCGTCGTATTAATTAATATTTTGTCATGGTTTTCCTTGTTAAGTGTTACGTTAAGTGTTAATTGTAATAAAATGATTATTACTTGCATTTTCGGTGCTGCTGACCGTCGGTCGCTGGCGTCAATATATAGTCGTATTCGGACAAGTCATATATTTCGACAGAAAGTTTTGTACTTTGACAAGAAGTCATATTTTGACAAGAAGTTTTATATTTTGACAAGAAGTTTAACATTTTGATAACAAGTTTTATATTTCAGCAACAAGTCGTATATTTCAGCAACAAGTCGTATATTTCAGCAACAAGTCGTATATTTCTTAAAACAAGTCATATTTTTACGATAAGTCGTATATTTCTCAAAATATGTCTTATCTATTTGATACAAGTATATTGTTAGGTTAGGCGCGCCATATGCTTTGACCTAAACTCGCGCTATTCACCTTCTTTTTTTTTTTTTTTTGAAAATACAGTCTTGCTCAGGCTTGCTCAGTTTTCGTGCACTCGTCAGCCATTGTAAGAACGGTATAATGAGCACCTCGAAATCCTCTGTTTTAAGGACATTTAATGACGAAGATCCCTCATTCATGAAAAGAATGAGGGAATATTAGAACAAAATCTCCCTCATTACTGAATGAAACGTGAATCATTGAGGGAGATTTAGTTCAATCTACCTCGTAACTATATTCACCCCTCATATTAAAACCATCGGAATATGGATCTTTTCGACTCATTAGAGAGTTTTAGATTTACGTTCACGGCAAATGTGAAACGTCAGTTGACCATTTAAAAAGTATTTTAAATAGCTTAAAAAGAATCGCAAAAAAAGTGCAACAAGTAGAAAAACAAAAGAATAGTTGTCTTTGGTGAGAAAAAAAGTCAAGTAAAGTACAGGAAAACGATGAAAACGTGGTCACGTTTGCCGTTTGCGAGGAGGAAAAAAGTCAATCTAAAACTCTATTACTGCAAGATGAACCTCTGTCAGAGGCAGTTCAATGCTACGCACGGGTGGGAATCAGTAAGAGTTAGTTACCCGCAAATCGTTTATTCCTCACATGCTGATTGGCTATGATCGATGAGAGGACAGACAAATAAGCTAACGTCAATGAGCGCGCTCTTTTCCGTTGGTTATTTTGATCTTTAAAAAACGTCGAAACAATGCGCGTTACTGATTTTTTTTTTGTGGTGAAAAAAATCGAGGTCCCTTTCCTATGGTATGTGCTTTTATCAAACTTGGAATGGCTTCAGAATATGTTCCAAACTCAAATGAAGCTACGAATGCACAGCGCTAGGGCCTCGGGACTCTCACTATCCTTCCCTTGGCGTCCAGGATATTTAATCACTAATATCCCAAAGCTAGAAACCGGCGTCATGGAATTAATAATTATGTAAATATACATTTATCTCTCTCTCCATATATATATATATGATTAGTGCCACTGTCTTAAGTTTGGCATACTGTCTTCAGCTCTTGGGAGCCATTTTTTGGACACACTGCGCATGGCATTCGCTTACTAGCGTCACTGCGCATGCCATTCATGCACAAACTTCTATCGAAGCAAAAAAAGTCCATGTTGGCGACGCATATGACCGCTCTATTCAACCACAGTTTTCTGAATTATTCCTAAGTTTTTGTAGCAGTTCAACAAACTCGTAGATCGTTTTCAAGCAAAACTTTTTTTATGCATAGACAAGAATTTAAAGAAAGATTGTAGTTATAAATCGTTCAAGAAAAGTCTTTATAAAATAATAGGCCACTTGCACTAAGAGGTCACGTGTTCAACTCGGCCATTGTGGCTGGCATTCTACAGGATTTTAGCTATGCGAGAATGTAAAAAAATAATGGCGGATCCGGTTAGTTTTTTGGTGATGAAAGGTAAATTAGCGCAATAAATAACGATAACAATCCCCTTTTCTTGCAAGAAATATATTATTAGTAGATATCTAAAAATATTTTTGCTATAGTCGCCAACGAGAGAAAAAAATAGTATGTTTTGCGCTACGATGTGAAGACCTACGAAGTGTTTAGTCTTGTTTTGCCGACTTCATGACCTCAAAACAACGACTTTTTGTCGAAAAAACATTAATTATTTTTCAACTTCATTCTTGAAAAATGCATTTTTCTTGCAAGAAATATGCTTTTAATAGATACCTTAAGTAGATTTTTGCTAGTCATTCGCCAGGAAGTAGAAAAATATGGTATGTTCTGAGGTCATGTAGCCGGCGAAACAAGACTAAACACTTCGTAGGTCTTCACATCGTATCGCTCAAAAGACCATATTTTTTTCTACTTGGCGAGTTAATATTAAAACTTTACTTTAGATACCTACTAAGAATATATTTCTTGCAAGAAAAGGGGATTTTAATTGTCATTTAGTGCGCTATAAATTTACCTTTTATCACCAAAAAACCCACTCGAATCGCCATCTTTTTTATAGTAATGATAAAAAGGTAAATTATACACGGTGAAAAGACGAAAAAAAACTTACTTACTAAAAAAACTTTTTTTCATCTTTTCACGGTGTATAATTAGTCCTTTTATCATTACTGTTTCATTAGAAAAACCGACGCATCTCACACTAGTTTTTAGCTAGTTATTTCATCTTTTTTTTTTACATTCTCGCGTAGCTAAAATCCTGTAGAATGCAAACCGCAATGGCCGATTTGACCACGTGACCTCTTAGTGCAAGTCGCCTATTGGGATACAACGCGCGTTATGATTGGTCGAAAACCATGTTTGATGAGAGTATCAAAACACGCTATCGTCATTTTAGCGTGCGCGAGTATTGCAACTGTCAGATTTTAATCTATCGCGCACGCTCATTGGTCAGTCTGAATAAGACGGCACATAGAGAGAATTTAGTTAGACTTTTTTTTTCGATCGATCTTTTCGCGCATTTGTTATTTTATATTTGTTAAATCTAATTTGTTCTTCTGAATCAAAACGTTAAAATTAACAAATTAAGAACCGTTTTCCGTGATAGTCTGGTCAAAACACTTGTGATGTTGGGAGAATACTCGAGAAGCTGGAAACCACTCCGCTACAATAGTCATTTTCAATCTTATAACACTAGAACCAAAGAGGTCGTATCGTCGTGTATTCAAATTCAAATTTCGAGTAATCGGCTGGTAGTCGTACCCTACGATAGCATGAATTAAACTATAATAAATATTTATGTGCACGCGCTGATGATACAACGTTTAAATATGACTAAAAAATGAGACCACCCAACCGATTTCGCTTCGTGGTCTAGGTGATAGGTTTAGGGTTAGGGTTGGGGTTGGCATTGTAGTAGTTCTTTGGTGCCGATTCTTGGTGTCTTCACTTATTTTTTTTTTTAAGTGAGGAGAAACAAAATTTCTAATTTCCACTCGTGTGTTCGGAAACCTATGACGTACTTCGTTAATCCGTACACGACGATAGTACCACCAAAGATAATTTTAATCTTCCAGGAGTTCACACTAACTGGAGAAAACAGCGATTTCTATACCAATCTAGAATATAATGAATTAAACTTAGATTGTGTATAAGTAGCGACTTACTAAAACATTAACTATGAAAATCAGCGAGAAAAAACTATATTTTAAAAATGTTTTAATAAAAGACGACGTTTCGACGTTTACGTATCGTCATCATCAAGTCAATAAGAATAAGAAAATACAAACTATATATAAATAATGAAACAATGAAAGCTAATTACAAAAAGAAGATATATGTACAAGAATAACAGGTAATAAAAATGATATAACTAAAGGGAAAGAAAAAAAGGGTAAAATATGTCATTAAGTAAAAGTTTTGCATTAATGGAGTCACTTTGCACATTAAGAGATGGTTTAAGTCTTTTAATAAAAAGCATTTCAAAGACAAGGCAATTAAATTTATTGTCACATTTCCTTAGGACACAAAATTGTTCATTTTTGAATCCCAGGAGGCTTCCATGTTGTTCTCTGAAGTGATTACCAATAGCTGAATAGTTATGTTCAACAATGCGCTGGTGAAGATGTCGGGTTGTCATGCCAACATAATCTGCATCACACAGATCACATTTAAATTTGTAAACAACGCAATGTTGATTGACTAGGCTAAAATTATTTTCTTTAGGCTTGAGATCTAGTTCAAGTTTTCGGCTGGTAAATATCGGTTGAAGAGTGATATTGATTAATATTAAATAAATAAATATTTAGCTATTGGTAATTTCTTCAGAGAACAACATTGAAGCCTCCTGGGATTCAAAGATGAACAATTTTGCGTCCTAAGGAAATGTGACAATAAATCTAATTGCCTTGTCTTTGAAATGCTTTTTATTAAAAGACTTAAACCATCTCTTAATGTGCAAAGTGACTCCATTAATGCAAAACTTTTACTTAATGACATATTTTACCCTTTTTTTCTTTCCCTTTAGTTATATCATTTTTATTACCTGTTATTCTTGTACATATATCTTCTTTTTGTAATTAGCTTTCATTGTTTCATTATTTATATATAGTTTGTATTTTCTTATTCTTATTGACTTGATAATGACGTTACGTAAACGTCGAAACGTCGTCTTTTATTAAACTTAGATTATAAGAAAATAACATCAGTCGATAGTTTCAAGAAATCTCTGAAAAGTGTTTATTAGCTTTTGAATATTTTGTATACACTTATTTCAATAAAGTTAGTCATCAAAAACCTAGAAAGCTGGGATCACTGAGCATCATGGGAAACTTTTCATATCAAAAAACATATATATACAAAGCTTTTTTAATACAAACTGCAGCTCAATGATGCTCAGAAGAGGTGAGACTGTAACCGGTAAAAGATTCGCAAGCCTTTAAACAGTTATCAAGCGGTTGAACGTGTAAAATGAATCTACCCATAATCCTTGCCGGCCTCAGCTTTATAGTTTCTCAGGTGACTAACTTTATTGAAATAATTGTATATTATAAGACATTTTAGATTACACTTTTATATTTTATAATTTTTCCTTTTTTTTTTTTTCTTTACATTTTTCTTATCGTATTCAATTTATCTTTTTATGCATATTTCTGTTTATTCATATATATTTTAATCGTAATATTGTAATGTTAATTATTGTCATGATATTCTTATTTAGGGCCATACTGAAAACCACTATTAGTGAGTAGGTTTTACCCTCATTAAAGATTATCAACGCGTTGTGGTTTCCTACGCTCTTCTCGTGTCTCTTCTCTCATTTCAATGTTTTAATTCAGAATTAAGCAGAAATTAGATTTAAGGGTTTTTACATAATCTATTTTATCTTATCAATTAATCAATCATATATACATATTTCTTTCTCTTCTTAGTACACTTGATTAATTAATCTTTTTTAAAGAATTGTAAGTTTAATCATAATAAGGGATTTGTAATATTTGTGCTATTTCTATGTATTCTTATAGAACGATAGTCCCCTTCACAATTCCCTGCGCCATCTTGAAAGGTAGCCGTGGCTTTGCATCGAAGCAAGACGAACGGTGAGCTTGCAATATAGAGACGTGAATAATTGTTCAATGTGTTAAAAACAGGTGTCTATCATTGCAAGCTCACTGTTCGTCTCAATTTGATGCAAAAGCACGTCTACCTTTCAAGATGGCGCAGGGAACTGTGAAGGGGACTATTAGGGTACCTTTTATTTCACCTACTTGCAAGAACTTGGTCATACGAAAATAAAACAGTAATTTATTGGGATAGGAATTATATTAAAAAATATAAAAATATTTATAGAGTTTTAGATTCAGAGGGTCACTGGATTATCAGTTTTAGTGTGCTATTGAGTATTACCCTCTTTAAATAAAGTCGTTATTATTATAATTAATGGGTCTTAAACCATGTTACACACATATGCATGAATTGTATTTCCCTGGCAAATATGCGCACAGTGTTTTTAATTAACACGCCGGTTTTCAGATATTATCATTTTTAGATTTTTAAATATTTGTAGATAAATATAAATGGTAATAATAAATTGTAAGCATTTTTTAGCACAAAACATTGACATAATAAAAAAAAACATATATTGTGGTCATTTTTGCCGTTTACTTTTGGGGCGCTCCTGTTTGCTTCAAAAGATAGTGGTCGATAGAGAAACAACGTATATTAATCGTTAGATAGTTATATAGCGTCAGGGTCGATAACCGTACAAAAGCTATTTTGATATTGATTTTCGAGCTTGCATACTGGATACGCAAAACTAATGTACACGAGATATGCGCGCATACTTCAAAGGAAATGGTTACTATATGGTTTACAGATATTCCAGTTACGATCCGGATTTTTGACGGGCATAAGGAATTATTCATCAATAAAAGGACGAGCACATCAAATGTTTATTAAACCATTAACATAAAATGACGGGGAGGTATTGTTTGAGGTTGCCATGACGACCAATTGACGTCATAAGACTATTCTAAGACGCACGGGCCGCGCTTTGAACGGCAAGTGACGGGCCAGTGAGGGGCACATCTTCTTGAGGTGTCTGCCACCCCGAGTTTACTATTCAATTTATTACTATAGCTGAATCTTTGTAAATACAATAATAACAAAAGTGACAACAATGATAGTTTTAATAATCTTGCTAATATATTAATGGGACTCGAACCACAACCTCCCGCACAACAGACCGACGCTCTTACCAGCTGAGCTAGCAATATATATACATATATATATATATGTATATATATATATGTAATTATAAAATAACTGTTATGAATATCGCGTTCTGATTGGTTTGGAGCGCGTGCTTTATGAGAGCACATTGCACGCGCGCACTTTCCGCTGCGTCATTACTATCTATTATTGTGATTCGTATTTTATAAAAGAAATAAAAAACTTGCTTGCTGTGCTGTGTGCAGTCATAAAGCACTTGGCGATTGGCAGAACACTCGAGATGTGTCCAGAAGCACTCCGCTACGCGTTGTGCTTCTCCTAACACTTCTCTTGTGTTCTGCCGACCCTCGCGTGCTTTATGACAGGACACAGCACGCGCGCGCGTTTTCTATTTCTTCATTGTATAAAATTATTGTCTTGTAAACCTTTATTGTAAAAATGTAGAACTGTTATGTAAACTCTAGGTGTGAAATATGGTTAAATGAAACGAAAATAATTATTCATCAAATATTAGCATGGAATGACGAGTAGGTATCGTTTTAGTTTTCCATGACGACCGAGTGACTTCATGAGTTTATTGTTAGGCAAGTTGGGCAAATGATGGGGAGGACGAGCAGGAAAAGTTACATTAATTATTCATCAATAAAAGGACTAGCACATCAATTCTTTATTAAACCATTACCATAAAATGACGAACAGAGTGTTTTGTCTTGTTAAACCAGTTGGGGCAAGTCTTTTGTTTGTCAATCCAATTTATAGAGCGCGCGGAATTTGAATTTTTAACTCCAAAACTCAACCAAGTAAAACAACCAAGATGGCAAGTATTCGCGTCGATGAAGTCGATATGTTTGAAAGAAATCGCTTGTACTTTTTGATTTCCAGCATATTCCACTTGGTGTACGCTGATGAATGCGTGGATCCCATCTATACCGAAAGACAGAGACAGTGTTATGGTTGCGAAGTGAACCATCCAAGTCAAATACAACATGTTAACCGAAGAAGAATCTTGGAACTTATTTTATGATCCAGCCAAGGACTTTGTCTAAGCAGAAGAAGTTTTGAGACAGGTCCTTGCTATGATACATGATGAATATTCCGCCTCATTGCTACTGGAAAACCTATCTACTATCTACTACGCTGTCAACTTCTACATTTTGATAACGAACTCAGTACTGTTGAAAAAGTTCAGATCATTCTGTTTGACAAAGTCAACGAAGTCAAAACTCACGTAGTTCCAATACACTGTCCAGAAGAGTTTTTAAGGAAAGAAGTAAAACCTATGGATATCGATTATGTAAGATAAATGTTTAGTATAATGATGAATATGTATGTCATTTCTATCTTATATAGCATTAAAGTCTTTTAAAACTCATCATTGTCGTTCTAACCTTTGTGTAGTTCTATCCATGGGGACTTTGTACTCAGTATTGAATAGAGTCTATTTCAAGATACTAAGATCCTTAGGCTCGCAAGATGCATTTCAATATCAACTGGTCTACCATGGTTCGAGAATTCAATCGAGATATTACTCCTAAGAACAGAGTAGAAGCTCTCACACTTATTTCTGCTCAAGCCAACACCAAGTATAACATGGAAAGATTATTGGCGTGCATAAGATTTGCCGAGGAACTTCAACTCACCGAGAGGGAATGGGAACAACTGTTTCAGTACCTCTTTTAAGAGAACACGTTCTCGAATTGGATCATTTCTGTCTCTACCTTCTAGCTGTACGGATAGAGGATGGGTTTTCTTCCACCTTCTTACCAAATTGGTTTGTAAAGAAACTTCAACCGAGTTCGTTGTCAGTAAATTGGCATTTGTAGATGTTTTTGAATATTTAGTAGCTTCTTAAAGTGAAAGACAAGGTCTTTATTTATTTTATTTTATTTATTATTTGATTGGTTGATCGATTGATTGATTGATTGCTTGATTGGTTGATTGATTGATTGATTGATTAAAAAAAGAACTTCGTTCAACAACACAAATTCCAGATAATTTGTATAATCATACTAGCTCAAAATACTGAACAGCTAAATATTTGGTGCAATTTTATATTTCATTCAACATTCAAATACATTATCGATAGAAAGATATAAAATTTTTGCATGAAAGTCTTCTTTTGTTTACCGATGGGAGCCCGAGATAGGAGGCGAACAAAGCAGCATTTTTCTTGAACGTAAAACATGCGATAGTTGGTTAAAAACAACCGAATTGTTAAAGATTAAATGCTAAATAAAGGCCGAATATTTGTTGTAATATTTGCTCTCCGGATTATATCTAATCCAGCATTAAAATCAATTAAGCTTATCTATAGAAATATAAAAAGTTTTGAGAGAAATTCTTTGATTTGTAAATAAAAATTCTTGTCTTGTGTAAACGGACGGACGTACGGACGGAATTGACGTCAGCCAAGCCATGAAAAATCAACTCGATGGTTTACCATTTTTTCCTAAGTATGGGAGCTCCGCTATGACAGTGATGGGGTCTCAGACCTTTTACGAGACTGTGCACTTAATTCTGTCAACCCCTCATTTGTAATTTACATGCACAACATGATTCTAATGAATTACCAAGAGAATGATTGGTGATAAATTACACGTTCGCTTACCACTAGATCTTTCGTTTAGTTTGCCAGTATTTTCTCCCCACCCCCTCTCCCTCCCCCAAAAAAATCGTTAAATTAGCATTTTCTTATAAATTGAATAAACCCTTCTCTTAGTTTCCTAGTTCACGAGCTTCCAATATAAGGGTCATTTACTTCTACTGACCGACATATTTTAAAGCTATTGTATTGTTTTACTTTTTTTTGTGAATTGCAGTTGCATAAGTGGACCAAGAAACGTAGAACTTAGTGAAGGAGACAGTGAATTTATGTGGAACAATACCTGTGGAAAGAGGATAATCTCAGCAACGTTTGGTATTCTCAAAGGAAACATAGCTGACCCACAACTAATAAATGTGGATATCATCAATCGAAAGACATAGTTTAATAAGGAAATGGGACCAAAATACAAAGGAAGAGTTAATTTTACTGGTAATTTAGCATTAAGTCATGCTTGGTTTAAACTCAAAGGCTTGACATACGGTCAAGACTTTTATGTTCGTTTGTTCTTAAACACGAAGAGAGATATTAATATACGTTTCCTTTGTCGGTTCGGGCTGCTGCAACAATGTTTGGGTCTGTTATAGTAAATAAGGGTTATATGTAAGTGGATAAGATAGAATTACAGAGTTGCATCCTTAAACACAGACTCTTTTTTCCTGGTTGTTGCGTTACAATGTTTTTAAGTTACGCCAGCGATAGTCGCTTCATTGTTCGTTGATTCAAATGATGCGCATTCTCTTTAATTTTGAATATTAATATTTCTGAGAAATTTTGAATTTCGAATTTTTAAGAACAGAGTGAGCCACACTATATGTAGCTTATATGCAACCGAGGTTTGAATTGCATGTCTAATATGATGTTTTTATTGCCTTTCTCAGAATTCACTGCAGTAAAGCCATTCACGAAGATCCTGATTTATTTCTTGGTGATTCAATCAGGTATTTGGGAAATGTTTACTAGTAGAGTTATAAAATGCAAACAATTATGAGGCCGTGATCAGTGATGGGGGGAGTCCCGAAAGTATGTAAATTGATATACATATCCGTGAAAGGAATGGAAGCTTATTAATTGCTATGAAAATAGTTATATTTAGTGCCACGAGTTTATTAGTGTTCTGCACTATTTCGTGTTATACCCTCGTTAAATAAAGAACGCCCTTGTAACTAATTTGGTATAAAGTATCTGATCTCCCTCCAATTAAAAAGTAAAATTTAAAGTGTCAAACCGTTCGCCGAAAGACGAACTGCAAAAATTAGTTTGGGTTTTTGCACAGGCCGTATGAAAACTTCATGCGAAGTTGGAAAAAATTGCCATGTAAATATGCAAATTAGCGGTTTGTTTACATCTCCACGCCACAGATCACGGCCACAAAAAAAGTCATCTAAATAGTTTTAACAGCTTAATAATCCACACATTAGCCTATCTAAGGACTATCTAAGCATGATTGGCCTTTGATTTGATATTAAATGATTATCTGTTGAAGTTAAGCTTACATTTCCGGTGTTGAAGACACTCGTCTTGTTTGCCTCGGTGGCATTTCATCGGTGCGTAGTAAACTTAGTAATCATAAATGACTGTTAACATGCTCTATAAACGTTACTATTCCTCTCTAGTGGTATCCAGTTATCACATAGTTTTTTTCACATACTGAGTATATTAAAGCTTGAAAGTTTGAAAGTTTACCTTGCAAATAAGCAGAGATCAAACATGTCAAAGCGGATTATGTAAACTGATGGCGTGACAAACAACAGTTTGCGCGGAGCCGGACGTGACGTCGTTTGGTACAGTACGATTTTTATTGCCTGAACATCTTGTGATTTGGCATAAAATAAAGAGAATCACTTATCATCAAGATTTTTTTTAGCTATCATATGTTTTCTTGCTTGATGGAACGACCATGTTTAAAATTGGTTATATGTATGAGTGCAGTTGTAGCCTGATATACAATTCCCCCTCCCCTACCCCACTGGCCTTATGGCTGTACAATAGATCGAATGTATGATAGATTACCCTTGTTTTATGAAAGCGTAAATCTGAAATACGACTATGAGAAGTAAGAAATTAAATTTAAATTAACATTTTATGTAGATAGTGCGATTTGATAGAACTATGATTTGAACATGAAGCGCGTGTGGCCGAAATGTCCAGGAATTTGACAGTTTAAGTCAAATTAGAAAAATGTGTTGTACATTACCAGGTAGACAATAATAAAAGCAGCATTTAACAAAGTGTTAGTCAGTCTAGAAGTTTGTTAATTATGGTGAACATCAGTTATGGAGGCGCGTAGTGAATCGTGTTCTTTTCAAGCTATCGTTGGTGGTCAGTGTGGGTTTGACCCAAAAGAAAGAAGTAGATCTGTTACTAACGTTCCTTTGACAAGATGTAAACGGGATATCGCCGAGCACAAACGATATTTTCGTATAGTTGGAGTTGAAACCGAGGTCGAACTAATTCTCGCAAGAGCATGTATTTTTGAGCTACCAAGAAACATAGACAGCCTTACAATCTGTCCACATCACCGTGCGTCCTTGGGCGTTAGCTGGAAACGGACATCAGCGAAATGTTCTGTACCCGTAACTCTTTCTCAGCACAAAGCCGATGTCAAAAGGAAGCCAAAAGCAGAGCGGGGTTTGAGCAAAAATGGATCGAAAACTGTGTTAAAAGAGACTGGTGTTTTTCTTGCTGTTGGTTCAGGTAGGTTGGTAGATTGCTAGCATTATATTGACTAATATATACGTTCTATACGACGCCATGACTACTTGCGCAGTGCTCATTCGTGAAATTGTGCACGCTTGACGCTGCTACATCATTGATTACACATAATCATTTGCAGGTGTGTGCTCAAAATGCCGAAAAAGTGTTGGGGAGGCCAACGAAGAGAGTGACGTTATCTTACGAATGGAAGAATTGACTTTGGTAAGGCGAACAACACGAGGGACGCAAGCCACTTGATTGCAAATCGATGTGGGATGTAGTTTGATGTGGGTGGGTTCACACTAGCTCCAAAGTAGGTCTAAGGTATTATGGAGCCACCAGATGACAGGTTGCTGGGCGTTTGCTGTTTATATAAGGGATTAGGAAAGCATAAAGTATAGTTAACGGTCTACTAAGAAACGTACTTCGGCTCCTTTACCATAACTACTAAGTATATTACTTGAGCAGACCATGACACCGTTCACACCCAAAGTGTAACCAAAGTATACTCAAGACCTACTTTAATTTCGCTAGTGTGAACCCACCCACACGCATCAAATTTAATGGCTGTATTTAATTAGGTGTGCTTTCAGCTTGTGGATTGCAAATTAATCCACGAGCTATTTAGCTATTTCCATGCACTCTGCCCCCTCCTGATTCCAATAACAACGGTCGAAACCTTGTAGCGTTATGTCTTGTACCTTTGAACTTGTCATTTTATTTATAGGTTGCTATCATTCACGTGACTTTTTGGAGTGGGGGGGGGGGGGGGGTGGGTTCCTAGCGGGTGTTAAGCCAAACATGTCAAAATAAGTACTCAACGTATTCTACGATTCAAACTGCAGCTATTGCCGGATGTGACGACTATTGATAGTAACCCATTTTGCGACTAAGAAGAAATATAGTGTTTGGTTTAATCAACAATGCGCATAAATTTCTAAGGCTAAAATTCTTTACATGCAATGCCCAAATTACAAAGCAGCTTTAAACGCTGCACACATTAATTATTCAATAAATTTTAAATCAATGACTTGGTTGTATGATAGGATGACGATACAGCTCTTCCTGTAGCCCAAAGTACACCTGGCAATGCCTTTGACTTTTCTGTCCCTTCTTTGGAGACATCAGAAGGAAGCCTATATTCTCCGTCAAATACAGCAATATCCACCACCATCACATCCCATCTGAGCAGACTTGACACTAATGTAACTCCACTAGAAAAGCTGAACGAATTCCTTCACAGCAAAGATGTCAGTCCGATCAGACATACTGTGAAGGTACCTTGGGAAGAGGCAAGTGAGAGAACAAGACGCCGACACACTCGTAAAGCCAAACAGGCAGTACAGGCTGTCCTCGAGGAAGTTGCACCAACACAGTCAGAGGATTTGTGGCAGTCCGTCGTTAAGTCAATATCATCAGACAAGCGGGGAGACGACACGATTGATGAAGTTCTGATAGATGCTTTAACAGAGTGCTATAACAATGCCAGCTCATGGGATACTAGACGCCAAATACTATCCATAATGTCTGACAAGGTAACGTTCTCGACCCTAAATAAGTGGATTCCGGATCTTACCAGATATCGCTTTACTGTGGCACGGAAACATGCATTGATTCACGGCAGAGGAGTTCCCCTTCCCAAGACAATGCAGACAAAAATGTTTGTTTCTCAAACTCAACTGGATCATTTCCTGGATTTTATTACCAGTCCATACGTAATCCAGGATATGCCTTTTGGACAGAAATCTATCGAACTTTCAAACAAAGAAGTTGTGAATGTGCCAAATGTCATACGAATGCTAATCCCAGAATCAATCGCAAAACAGTACCAAACCTATGCAGAGGAGAATAACTTCAAGCCACTTAGCGGAAGTACATTGCTTCGAATCTTATCCGTTTGTTCAGCCTCTGTACGAAAATCGTTGGAAGGCCTCGACTACATCAGTTCAGCAGGAGCACAATCATTCGATGATATATATGACGTAGTGGAACAACTCGGAGACGAATTTATGGGAATGGCATGGGCTAAAGAACAGAAAGATCGGTTAAAAGCTGCCAAACGCTACTTAAAAAGCGACTTTAAGGTAACGGTTACACTCAAAAAAAAAAAAAAAAAAAAAAAAAAGAGAGAGAATTAACGATGTATGTGTTTTTTAACGTTGGTGTTATTATTGTTTGGTTAATTAGCTGTTTAGTTATTCGTAAATTAATTTCTTCGTTCATTTATTCAGTCATTCATTTATAAATTCTTTTATTCCCGTCCATCCATTCGTTCGTTTGTTCGTTTTCGTTTGCTTGTTCCTTCATCGTTCGTTCATTCATTCATTTGTCCGTTCATTCCTTCGTCCGTTCGTCCATCCGTCCGTTCATTCATCCAACCATCCATCTATTGTATGATTGATGATTTTCTATTTGTATACAAGGTACACGTGTCCAAAGAATCAACTGTTGCAGACCATTGTAGGAAGTACGCACTGAGTGATCCTGGGGATGAAGATTTCAAAACAAAATGCGACCATGACCACTTCGATTCCTGTGACCGCTGCGAGATGCTGTCCCTAGTTTTAAAAGAAATAGACGCGGCAGTGGCCAAGATGTCTGACAACAAAGTTCCAGACGATACAAGAGAACAGCTGGAATTCACTGTGAAGCAAGCCAAACAAAACATACAAGCCTGGAAGGCACATTTGCTACGAAACATCAACCAAGATGAAGCACGACTTGACGCCCTTGAAGCTTTAGATAGTACTACAGTTTTGCTGGTGGAAGACTGGGCCATGAAATTCATCCCACGAAAGTACAGAGAGAGTCAAAGGGATTGGTATGGGAAGAGAGGACTGTCATGGCACATCACCGTGGCCACTCGTCGAGCGCGGTACAATCCTGACCAATTAGAAATGATGACCTTCACACACGTCTTCCAATCATGTAACCAAGACAGTTATTCTGTACTTGCAATCATGTCAGATGTGGTAGCAAAGCTGAAGGGGATAATGCCTAACCTAAAAAAGATCATCTACAGGCAGGATAACGCTGGATGTTATAGGAGTGGACCAACCATCGTTGGAGTATCTCTTCTGAACAAACTACACGGCATAATGATCAAACGCATGGACTTTTCAGAGCCGCAGGGCGGGAAAGGTGCGTGCGATCGAAAAGCAGCCAACATTAAATCTCACATGAATGTGCACCTAAACCAGGGAAATGACATCGAAACAGCACATCAAATGGTGAACGCCATGAGATCATCGCTGGGTGTCCATGGGCTCACAGCTACTTTATGTGAATCCTTGGTTACCGTAAATAATCAAATTCGAGTTAAACTGGACGGTGTAAGCTCCATTTCCAATATTGAATATGGTAAGACCTTCCTGCGTGTCTGGAAAGCTTATGGTATTGGAGCAGGTAAAAAGATTATGCTTTCTAGCCTCAACTTCGCCAAAGATGCTCAGCTACCATCCGTACTTACTAGTGAAGATGAAATGCTCACTGATAAGTTTTTGAGTGTACGCGTGCAATCAACAGCCAAGGCGAGTACTTCAAAGCCGCCAACAACATGTGCCAATGTCACCACTTCCATCAGCACGGATGTCGAGGAATCCATCTCAGACGACTCGGTACAACTATTTGCCTGTCCAGAGGAAGGTTGCACTAGAACATACCAGCGTTTTTCTGCACTGCAACACCACCTTGATAGTGAAAAGCACGAAAGGACTCTAGAACGTGAAACCTTGTTTGATAAAGCAGTACATGGCTAAGCTGTCAGATTAGAAGAGCAGTTTACCAGAGTACAGATTCAGCAGAGTAGTGCGGTGATAGGACCAAACCAACCAACTTTGCCTATGGGCTGGGCCCTCAAATCAAGTACCACTAAACGAAAGCGATTTAATGAAAACCAAAAACAGTACTTGATTAGTAATTTTTCTATTGGAGAGGCCACAGGAAACAAGTTTAGCGCAGCTTCAGTTTCCAAGTCCATGATGACTGCAAGAGATAACGATGGGGAACGTTTGTTCTCGAGCGACGAATTCCTCACAAGTCAGCAAATTTCGAGCTTCTTTTCTCGCCTTTCTTCCAAGCGCACTTTAGAAATCAATCAAGATGAAGACGATGAGGAAAGCTCAGAATATGAACAACGGTTCGAGGAATTAAGGAATGAAGTTATTGCAGAGGTCGTACCAAAGCACCCCATTTGTTACGACAACAATAATTTGTGCGAACTGGTTAACAAATCAAAGTTGACCATCTTTTCTATTTCTATGTTGCGAAAGATGTGTGAGCATTTTGACATTCCAACGTCTGACATCACAAAGAAACTGAAGGAACCTTATGTCAAGAAACTTGTTCAATTCGTAAAGAATTGCAGCTGTTGTCCATAACTGTACTATTTATCAAGTGATTACAAACACGTAACATTATATAAACTAGTTCTTTGATGTCCGAATTCCATGAGACATTAGGCTGCGTTCATAATATACGGCAGAGGGAACAGGTGAAATTTAGGGGGATCGGAAAAAAATTTACCGGTAAAACGGGGAGGGGGGGTTAAAAATTTTTTTCTGAGAATTTGGGGGTGAATGCAAAATTTTTAGAAGATGCTACGAGAGATTGCCTGGGGGGGGGGATAGTTATTTTTGGGGAGACTTCAAGGAGGGGTCTTAAGAATTTTTTGTCATTTAAAGATTTCACCTGCCACCCCCCACCCACCCCCCCTCTCTGCCATACATTATGAACGCAGCCTTATTCAAATCGGGGTCTTTTTGTCGTAAAGAACAATATCATTGAAAGCACATACCGAAGTCTTGATAATGAGTGGTTCTCTTAATTATTTTATGCCAAATCACAAGATGTTCAGGCAATAAAAATCGTACTGTACCAAACGACGTCACGTCCGGCTCCGCGCAAACTGTTGTTTGTCACGCCATCAGTTTACATAATCCGCTTTGACATGTTTGATCTCTGCTTATTTGCAAGGTAAACTTTCAAACTTTCAAGCTTTAATATACTCAGTATGTGAAAAAAACTATGTGATAACTGGATACCACTAGAGAGGAATAGTAACGTTTATAGAGCATGTTAACAGTCATTTATGATTACTAAGTTTACTACGCACCGATGAAATGCCACCGAGGCAAACAAGACGAGTGTCTTCAACACCGGAAATGTAAGCTTAACTTCAACAGATAATCATTTAATATCAAATCAAAGGCCAATCATGCTTAGATAGTCCTTAGATAGGCTAATGTGTGGATTATTAAGCTGTTAAAACTATTTAGATGACTTTTTTTGTGGCCGTGATCTGTGGCGTGGAGATGTAAACAAACCGCTAATTTGCATATTTACATGGCAATTTTTTCCAACTTCGCATGAAGTTTTCATACGGCCTGTGCAAAAACCCAAACTAATTTTTGCAATTCGTGTTAATATGTCACTTGAACATTGTACAGCTTGAGTTTCGTAAAAATTGGAGAATGGCCACATGCAAAAAATCGCTTTTATAAATGCGAGGTAAAATCAGTGTTTTACGAGACTGTGAATTACTGTGCTGGAAGAATGCAATTTTTTCTATCTAAAGTTTAATTTAAAACGGCTAAATTCACCTGGAACAATTGTTAAACACCCCTTTTCTTGAATTCAGTTGCAAATTTGATTGTAACTTGGGTTTTCAGTTGAAGCGAGAATGTTTTTGAAAGCATAATTCGCAGTCGTTTCTTGATCTACTTTTTAGACCGACACGGGGTGAAATCGTTTTTTTCAAAAAAATCCGGATTTTCTACTTAGATCGAAAAACCGACCCCAGTACTTTCATAAACTCATCTAATAGTGTCTACAGACCAAAAATGAAGGACTTTTATTTTTTGACTGTGGCCGCCCCGTGCTCGATATTTCTGGACAGTCGCTCTTAATATTTCGCAAGTTTAAGCCTGAGTTATACGATACACAAAGAAATAACTGCCCAGTTTCTTTAATTTATTTAAGCTTTTTCCAAGAAATACTAGGGCGTCTGAGTGTCGTATTTTACATAATTGTGTCGTGTCGGAGGGTCACACATATATAAACACCAGGGCTACGTCAAGCTGATTTCTTTAGAAGGAAGTCGGTGCACAAACCGAAAGGTAGACAAACAACTAAACCAATCTGCTGAGTGACGTGATGTGTATATGTGGTCTAACTCTTTAAAATAGGGGATGCATGTCAAGGCTCTTTATATCAGGTTATTTCTTAGTTTCATTTTATTACTTCAATGTCAAAAATTCAAATATCCAAACTCAAAACAAAATTCAAAACAAAATTCAAATAAAGCCACATTCAAGAAAGACAAAAAAGAAAAATCAAATGGGAAAAAGCCCTTTGCAAAAGCGAGAGAGGGGATATTGCTTGCCTGTTAAAACATAAGAACGAACGTGAGCAATAACAAATCCAAGTAGTTTATTTTTTTTATTGCACCTTTGTGTAGTCTCCGACGCAGGGAGCGTTGCGTGACGACACTTATAGTGGCTGCTAGAAGACTAACCTTTGTGCGACCTATCTTACAGTAGCACAGTAGCGCAGGAGCGCAGTAGCAAATGTATCACAGTAGCACATGTAGCTCAGTAGACATTTTAGAGGACTTTAACTTAGATATTCAAAAATTAGCTGCATTAGATTATCCCTACTATCGCTTTCCTCGTACTTTTCATTGCAAATTCATAATATCGCAAGATATTAAATTATAGAAAATAGATGAAAGTGAAATAACAATTTCTCGAATTTCAAAGGAGGTTAAAAAAAAAAAAAAAAAAAAAAAAAAAATCAGTTTGCTCGAAATTCTTAAAATGATTATTGACTGGCGATAACCTTGATTGTGTTTTTTCGTTCCGGTTTTTACAACTTGCAATAACTAATCGTATGTGAAATATAGTTACTTCATGGGGAGGGTGTGTGTACGGTATTTTCGTACGAGTTGGTGACATATCAGAAATCGAACGAGTGAGCGCCGTAAACGAGTGAGTTTTCTGATATCAACCAGCGAGTGCGAAAATGCTGTACATGTGCCCTCTACATGAAGTTTATTTGATACAAGCTGAGATGTTGTAGTTGTTTCTTTATTTGTTTTTGTTTTTTGTTACTTAAACGAGTACAGTTTTAGAAATTTAAAAGCAACTTAATCTTACTATTTTATAATTTTAAAGTCGTGCTAAAGGAGCAAAATGATAGTAAATACCGTCTGAATAACTGTGGTTTTCAAATAAGAAAACTCCAGTAAACCATCAATCAAAAATTTAAATTACAAGTAAAGTTTAGTTTATAGCAAGTAAATTTGAACAAACACGTTAATTCAACGGTGGGCTTTCATCATCGACTTGAAAACTCGCTTAATGCGTTGGTAGCTACAAACGTGCTGTAGAAAAGAAACCATTTGCAGTGTTTGGCGACTTGTTTACAGTATTTGTCGTTATGTTTAAATCGTCCTTCAACAAAGACTGCTCCACTAAAAGGACAGTGTCGCAGGAAGAATTGAATTCAAATTCTCCGCCGTCCTTTCACCCCACATCAGCAATAATGAGTTCTTCTGGTGGAATTTCTTGGACTTTTCATGCTTTGTCAGTCAATAGAACTATAACTATTCGTGTTTTGAAGGGAGTATTCTTTTTTTTTTTTTTTTTTTTTTTTTCTTTTTTTTTTTGTTTGTTTCGAAATGAATCTCTCTCTAGGCTTGTCCAACGCAGCAAATCTTCTAGATTTCTCAACCGCCTTGCTAATATATTTTGAGGTGAAAAACCTGAACCTTAGTAAGAAATTGTTTTGCCGTAAAAAAACGAAAAAGCTCGACAAAGCTGCCGAAAAAGCCATACGTCTTGACAGCTCCTTTGTGATTGAAAGAAACGTTTCTTTTTTCACACGTGAGACATTCAATTCGTTTTGCCATTCTGATTGGCTATGAATTCGCGAAATGGGTTTACAAACCGGAAGATACAGATTACAAATCGCAGTAGGTATGAAATTATTTAATATACTGGTCATAAAACGATATAAAACTTGAAAATGACAATGTAGCAAAAAAAATTGTATATTTGTATACTTGTATATGTAAAATCAAAGTTTTTTAAGGTTGTATCCCGCTGTTTACAACCAACAAGCAATTTAAAGATACTAGAAAGAAGTGCAGAATAATTTCCAGAGTTCAGATACAATGGAATTCAACACTTGGTCCCATTCACCCGCATAGATTCATTCAAAATTTGATTCCAATATGTATATATATATATATACAAGAGAATATGAACTAAGAGAAGGAATCCCCGTGCCCCATCATGTGCACACTTTGATGCTATTTTTGGAATATATTCTAAAAATATCATCCAATAATATCATTTATTTGATCGTTTGATTTTCTGCACGCGCATAGTACGCGCGCGCTCTACGCTGTTTGCTAACGTTTTCTTGTGCTGTAAATGCGCGTGCATAAAAACAAATGGTTCAAAAATAGCATCAAATTGTGCATATGATGGTTACAAGGCTATATAGGGGTGAATCCTTCTCTTAATTCATTAATGGGACATTTTGCTTAGAGGATAGTCATTTTCTTTTTCAAATGTCATAATTCCACCATATGATCTGTTCATCTGTTCATCTGTTAATCTGTTCATTAAATCAAAAGTCATCTGTTATATCTATCTACGTATTTATTATCTATTTAAGTATTTCATAATCATAAAGTGAATTAGAAAGCTGTACATAGGCTTTAGCCCATTGCTAATTTTTTCAATCATTCCCAGGGGAGTTGGATGTTGGATGATAAAATAACATAAACAATTCAGTAATAATTAAATATTGTTTAAGTCATCCAAGATGGCGGCTGTTACCACATGTGCAAAGCAATAATCGATTTCATAAACTTTCTCATTACAGGAGCATGTAACGTAATCTCACCCGAAAACCCAATCATTTGTCATGCTGGAGACGAAGCTTTGTTTAACTGGACTACAGATGACGGAAGAATAATTTATTCTGCTAACTGGGGAATAAAAAATGGGAACCATCCTGATTCTCAGTTTATCAACACCAATGTGTTCACAACTGTTGTGAACTACAACAAAAATATGGATCCTAAATATCGACAGAGGGTTTATTTTGTTGGTAACCTGACAATGGGCCGTGCTTGGTTTAAGTTAAAGAATGTGAGCGTAAACGATGATTTGAAATATGTTGCAAATATTCGTGAAAGCAAAGGCGGAGTCCTCGCTTACATCGTACAGTTGGAAGTTAAGAAAAAAGGTTTGTTTGTCTCAAATATTCATGATTAAAATGCTTACAGCAGGAGTATATTAACTTTGTTTTGCTGATTATATAGCTAACATTACGTGGACCACGCAAGTGGCGTTAACTCATGTTACAGATGCTACTGCAACATCAGGTTTGTTTGTCTCAAATATTCGTGATTAAAATTCTTACAACTGTAAATTGACTTTGTTTTGCCAATTCTATAGCTAACATTACGTGGACCACGCAAGTGGCGTCAACTCAAGTTACAGATGCTACTGCAACATCATTTAAGAAAAATGGTGAGAAGCAAAATAAAACATTTAATTTCATAAAATTTTATTTTTATTCAAAGTCCTGGAAGCAAGGGAGACAGTTAAATAAAAATAAAATAAAAATGATGAAGTACATAAATAATAAAGTCCCTTTGGCGCTTATTTTTATTTTATATTTATTTTTATCAAAATATAAGTCATTCTGAGATTCATGTTCAAAGAATTTTCTAATTCTGACTTTTTTTTTTTTTTTTTTTTTTTTTTTTTTTCCTTTTTCGAGCGGTTAAACTTAGAAAGTCGACCATTTTTCAACTTAATTCCGGCCGAGTGAAGTGATGATCTAGGAGATTTGTGAGACAGGGCCGTGACGTCAAAGGAGCAAGTTAATGTTAAATACTCCATTTTTCTTTATAAATTTCCCTACTCATTTTTTTGTTCTTTTTGCACCAAAATACCAAATTTGCGGCTCGAAGGATGTTAAAGAGTTTAGAGAGTGCATGAGTAGAAGTTTTATTGATCAATGTTTTTGAGCAAAAAAATCAACTAAAATGTTTACACGAACCAAAGGGTCGACAAAGAAATACCTGCATGATTAGGTTGTCAAACGCACCAATTTATTGCTGTCCAAGTTAACAAAATTCGCTTTAAACAATTGGTAATGTTACAGAGTGAGATCCTTTTGACCAATGGGTGTTTTTGGATACTGTTTAGATTTATTTAAAAACCAAAGGGCCTTCGTCATCTAGATAATCTTAATATAAATTTAGCGGAGTTCCCAAAAGGCAAAGGGAGCCCAATTTAGATTAAACTGAAAGATAAAAATAAAATCCGGCAAAATATCTTCCTTTTTTCTTCTTCTTAGGAATAAAGATAAGTTCCCCCATATTAAAAACCATGAAGTGGAAAAAAAAAAAAAAAAAAAAAAAAAAAAGAAAAAGAAAAAAGAAACCAAAATGCACTATATTGTTTTCCTCGCACGATTCTTTAATTTCGACCTTATTACTCTCCCACTTAGGAACTTTATCACATTTACACATTATTATCATTATTATTATTATTATTATTATTATTATTATTATTATTACTATTACTATTACTATTATATCATTTGTGATTGTTTAAGTCCGCTTCTTTTCAACATGTGCTTCAATACCTTCACCCAACACATCAAAGCGGAAAAGTATCGTCAATTTGGCTTTTCGCTTCCACAATCACTATCACTACATATAAAGTTTTAGAACACAGCTCTCAACTTATGTAATGATATGAAAGACTTAAACCAGTGAGATGTAAACCTATTATTAATAATGGTAATTGAACTGAGTGGAGTGCAATTTGGTCTGAAATCAAACGCGCGATTACAAAATCGCACGACCGCGTAGCGGGAGTGCGATTTGTAATTGCAAGTTTGATTTCACGGACCAAAATTGCACGACACGAAGTTCAATTACCACTTTATTATATCCATTTTGAAATCTTTTTTGAAAAAGACGTTTTTTAAAGTTAAACCGACATGACTTACAATCTACAAGCAGTCGATTCAAACATGCTGTCAAGAGAACTTGTTTATACTGATCGAGCAATGATTCTCAATTTGAAAACCAACACTTTCAATCCAAAACTAAAATGAATTTATATCGGACCAAAAGGTTTACAAATTAAGAAACATTTACTTACATTAAATAGCAAGACAATCCTGCCCATAAGGTTGTAATGAACTGGCTGTTGTCCATACAGCCAATGCTCACTGCTTGTATTTTTACGATTTCTGTTCAACATGTTTAGATCACACTTGTGCCGACAAAACAGCAAAAATCAAAGGTTGTTTAGTCCTTCGGTTGTCCTTAAGAAGTTACGTAGCTCAGCAAAAATCTTCTTCTTAAGAAAAACTTCTTTTAGTGACTGTATTTTCGATGTGTTGTTATGCTTTAAAGATTGAAAAGGAAACCACTTTCCACGATCAATCGCCAAGAAGTCACATTCAAAAGATGCCGATTGCATTTTCTCCCACTGCTTTTCGCTGTAATATCTTCAACTTACTTAAGCAGTTACTTTACAAAGATGCTTTTGACGATTTTAAGTGATCAGTTGGTCTTTTTAAGTCCTTTTTAAGTCTTTTCTTAAGACTTTTGACGGTAAAATCGTTCTTCAGAAATTTTTTTTTTGAGCCGTGGCTTTTTTTTTTTTCGCAAGAAGCGGTGAGCTCAACACTCAGATGGATTCCTTGATATAATTGGCTAGAAAATGACATGTCTCTCTTGTGATTGGTTCATATCAGTTGATGTGCAAAATCGTGCAATTTAGAGCTCAAAATCGTGCAATTTATGCTGAAATCACTGCTGCAGGGAACCAATCAGATTGCAGGATTTGCTTGTGATTTCAAAATGGATGTAATAAATTGAGTAATTGATTAATGGATTGATTGTTTGATTGGTAGATGAGTTTTTAGTTTGAAGGGTAAATGGCTTTGTGGGTTGGTGGGTTGGTGGGTTGGTGGATTGGTGGATTGGTGGGTTGGTGGGTTGGTGGGTTGGTGGGTTGGTGGGTTGGTGGGTTGGTGGGTTGGTGGGTTGGTGGGTTGGTGGGTTGGTGGGTTGGTGGGTTGGTGGGTTGGTGGGTTGGTGGGTTGGTGGTTGAGGTGCTTTTATTTAGTTTTCTTTGCATTATTTATCCTTTTACTTGTCGTTTGGCTACGAGAAATATAAATACATCCAATAATGCATTTTCTCTTTTTTTCTTTATTTTAGATTCAAAGGATTCAGTGCACTTTAATTATCATAATCCGCTTATAATATCCATTACAGTTGGGGTTGCAGTGGTTCTCTTGGTATTAATAATTGTTCACTATAAAGTAAGTACTGGCTGATACTACTAGACACTGGATAAATGTCATTTTAAAGTACAATACGTACAACGTATGGTGATTTTAAGCCGACAATACGAGTTTATATTGGTGGCTAGTTGTGAGAAAATATATTCCGTATTGGCCGTAGTGGCAAATAAATTTTCTTCCAACGCCGCTAATATAAACCCATATTGTTGGCTCAAAATCGCAATAAGTTTTGTATCGCGATCCTCCTATTCTTAAATCTTAAATTGAATAAAAAAGCGTTAAACAAGCCTGATTTGTTTGAAACTCTCACTACCTAATAATGGCCTCACTAGCAACGGGTTCCGGAGTTTTTTAGAGTTTTGACCTGTTTTGATTGTAATACTTTTAGCACTATAATTAATTCTATTACTCTACTTTGTAAAACAAATAGCTAAGAGAGAATTTATCTGATTTTACAACTATTTTTTCATAAAATTAAAAAGCAACTTTATAAATGCTAACGTATATATACATACGTTAATACGAATATTCTTCTCATTAAATCCCCTGGAGAGTGAAGCAATTCACGAAACAGGCTTGTCGGGAAAAATGTTGTCTTGACTTTTTCTTCTCAAACAAATATTCTGCTCTACTTCTATCGATGTATTGAGCACTATTTTACTGAAAATTGATTCACAGATTTCTTTTATATATATATATATATACCAAAAACCCAAAAAAATATTGGAGCACAGATTTAAACAGTGAACAAAAAAGAGTACCCCCCCCCCCCCCCCCCAAATCATGCGAGAAGCTTTATAATTATGACATTCTATGAATAAATATATGGCCAGAGCATTTATAACAAATCTCAAGGTACACTCCTCATATATCTTTAACCTTTATCAATGAAAGCCAACTGTGAAGGGTGAATTGGAGCTTGTCCTTATATATATTTCTTTTTCATTGCAATAATCGAGAATACAGAGATAATATATGATAAATATAAGATAGAACAACAATAATTGATTACCTGGTCCCTTGATATACCAAGGTCAAACATACTAATAAAAGCACAGGGGCGACGGAAGCTGAAAAAGTTTGGGGGGGCACAATATTTCACGGTACCTTGAAATGACCCCCCCCCCCCCCTCCCTGTTTTGCTTGATTACAAACGTGTATGTGTGATATTTCAATCGGTAACATTTTGCGCGCATTAAACCACTTGCAATTGTGCTGAGAGACACAAAAATGATGCAAGTCGTCGCTACATATATCGTATATTTTTTAGATACAGAAAATTATGTAATATCAAAATAATAAATAATGGTAATCATGACCAAATCTCATGCGTTTTTGTTTTTGTTTTTGTTTGAGGCATTATATTCTGGGGGGGGGGGGCAGGCCCCCTCAAAAAATCTAGTGGGGGGGCCAGTGCCCCCCCGGCCCCCCCGCTTCCGCCGCCCCTGAAGCAGCAATAACATCTTGGTGGGATGACTGGATAGAAAAAATTGTTTCATAATATTATTCTTGTATGCTTTCATAATATCCTTTTGACACCTTGCGTTCTCCTAAGAAAATAATGTATCATTTAAGGACACTTTGAACCGTTACTTGCCGTATAATTCAGAGATATTTCTCTTTTTGGTCAAAAAATCTAATGGTCCTTCTCTAAGCGTTTTTTTTTTAAAGTGGTCGTGATACCCGTCTATTGTTCTTAAAATGTTCTGGGCTAAAATTTATCAATATAATTAAAAGCACAAATGGTCAATAGAATAATAACTGATTCTACGATTTCTCAGTTATTCAAGCAATTTCTTGTGAGCTTTAATGAATCATTTTTTTTCGAAGCGTAAAAGTTTGAAAGATAACAAATTCTGTATGATATTTTTCACTCAACCGTAGCAGAAAGTGCGAGATTTAATTTTCCTTATCCTTGTACAACATTGTCAGGAAATAATTTTTGTCATAAAGTTGTAAGAGAGAAGAAGAATATTTCTTGTGAGAGAATACT